>NW_024757794.1:6697703-6742703 GCF_018991925.1 Homarus americanus
TCTTCTTCTTCTTCTTCTTCTTCTTCTTCTTCTTCTTCTTCTTCTTCTTCTTCTTCTTCTTCTTCTTCTTCTTCTTCTTCTTCTTCTTCTTCTTCTTCTTCTTCTTCTTCTTCTTCTTCTTCTTCTTCTTCTTCTTCTTCTTCTTCTTCTTCTTCTTCTTCTTCTTCTTCTTCTTCTTCTTCTTCTTCTTCTTCTTCTTCTTCTTCTTCTTCTTCTTCTTCTTCTTCTTCTTCTTCTTCTTCTTCTTCAAAAAGAAGAAGAGCTTTTGACTACTACTACGATTAAAATGAGGTTACTAAGTCAGATCAATTTACACCACACAGTAACACAGTCAGGGGCATACAATAGTCTGTAGCTCGCATTGAAATTAACACTGATTTGCCTATTGTGTGTGTGTGTGAAATTTTGTGGGTGATGGATGACAAATTTGATAATTGATCAGAATGATAAATTGTTGGATTAGTACAGTAGCTAAAACGAGGATCACATTGGAAATTACCGTGCAGCTGTGACGGAAATACAATAATAATAATAATAATAATCATAATAATAGCAATAATAATAATAATAATAATAATAATAATAGCAATAATAATAATAATACAGAAGTCGTCATCATCAGCAATAATTATCAATCATTACATCATCACAGCAACCACTAAAGTGTGTCATTACCATATAGTACGTGAAGTAATAACACCTAAACGTAATACCCAGCAGCATGACGCGTGTAATGAATATGTACGTGTTAATATTGTATGACTGACTAAGCTCCACAATGGCCCGATGGTTCATTTGTATTTAAATTAATTTTTCGGTGGGGGAGCGAACGACAGCGGGGAACAAAATGATAATGGGGTGGCAGTGTGGTGGCGTGGGGGATAGGGGTTCGTTTCGTATCTTGTTGCTTCGGATTCTGTACTCCAGTTCGAACCCTCATCCTCGCACTCCTTCCCTATCCCCAGGTTGGCCCTTATTATTAATTGAGATGACGGATAGGCAGAAAGATGGAAAGGGAGTTTACCTGTATTGTTTAATTATTTGTCATGGTTAGGTTAGGTGATTTTAGATTAGATTAGGTTAGGTAGGTTAGGTTAGGTGGGAGCTTTTTGAAGTTAGGTGTATCTGTCAGAGGGTAATGTTAGTAGTTATGATAGTTGTTGATAGTTGTTGATGTCGATGACGGATGGTGGTGGATAGCGAGTAGCGATGATGGAAAATTATAGCAAGGAACATTGGTAATAGTAGTTGTTGTAGTTGTAGTAATGTTGTATTATTATTAGTAGTGGTTATATAAGTATCAACAGGAGCAGTATTGGGAATGGTATTGGTAGTAGTAGAAACAGCACCACCGCCATCACCACCACTAGCACGCGCCACCACATACCACCGCCATCACCACCACTAGCACGCATCACAACCACCACACTCCTCCACCCCACCCCCCCCCTCCTTCCCCACCTTGTCCCACGCACCCCAAAACCCGACACCTGGGGCTGGGGGAGGGGGCTGATAGGGCGTATGTCTCAGGCCACGAAAAATACCTGGCTAAACACGCTCTGAAGTGTTTAGATGTGGTGCCAAGTACATCGCCATTACGCTCCGCCACCTTGACATACTCCTCTCCCCCCCACCCTCGGCCGGCACCACTCATATTTAACTTACTGTGCACGCTTTATCTCACCTCTGTAAACTCGCACAGGTATTTATGAGGGAGGGGGGAGAGAGAGGGTGAGGTGTTTTTGTTTTTATTGTCTCGCCGCAACTCCTGATGGGGATGCGAGTTATGAATGAAAGACTTGATTGTCAGGTTAAAATGTAATTGTTATATAAATAGTTGTAGTTTAACTTGGATTTTGCTTCTTCTTCTCTCTCTCTCTCTCTCTCTCTCTCTCTCTCTCTCTCTCTCTCTCTCTTGCGGTGTTAGAGAGAGAGAGATGAAGAGAGGAAGAACAGAATTATCACAATATAAATTAGTCGTGGTAATTACTCTCCACAACTGGTTACAAGTGATATACAGCTGACGTGTGAACCCTTGATAATCTCCTCTTCTATCGAATCAGAGACAACACACGTCTTAAAATTAACTAAGTGAAAATAAATAAATAAATTAATAAACCTACAGAGTGTCAGCCCCCCGGTACACACACTCCCCACTATTGTTATGACACATGAATGGAGATCTGGTTATACAGGGTCAGGCACCTTCGTCATTAAGCAATAGAGGTTAGTGGTATGAGGAGTTAATTTGTTTTTCAGTTTATTCAGGAAGTTGAAAGATGTGATTTCATGGGGTGCAATGGTGGAATTTTTATGGCATGGTAGTAATTTTTTTTAAGGTATGACAGGGAGTTTTGAAACCATCATAGTTTATTATTAAGGCATGATAGTGACCTCTTTTAAGGCATGATAGTGATAGGCATGATAGTTAATTTTTAAAGCATGATGATGAATTTTTAAAACATGACATATATATATATATATATATATATATATATATATATATATATATATATATATATATATATATATATATATATATATATATATATATAGTGGATAGCTTTTTCTCATACCTTTCTTTAAAGCGGTGTGGGTAGTGTGGTGTGTGAGGGTGGTGTGGTGTGGTGTGTGAGGGTGGTGTGGTGTGGTGTGTGGGGTGGTGTGGTGTGTGGGGTGGTGTGGTGTGGTGTGTGAGGTGGTGTGGTGTGGTGTGTGTGAGGGGTGGTGTGGTGTGTGGGGTGGTGTGGTGTGCGAGGGGTGGTGTGGTGTGTGGATGGTGGTGTGGTGTGGGAATTGGTGGTGTGGTGTATGGGGTGGTGTGGTGTGTGAGGGTGGTGTGGTGTGTGTGGGGTGGTGTGGTGTGTGGGGTGGTGTGGTGTGGGTGATGTGGTGTGTGGGGGGTGGTGTGGTGTATGGGGTGGTGTGGTATGTGTGAAGTGGTGTGGGCGGTGAGGGGTGGTATGGATGTGGTGTGTGTGGGGTGGGTGTGTGGGTGGTGTGGTGTGTGTGGGGGTGGTGTGGTGTATGGGGGGTGGTGTGGTGTGGAGTGTGGTGTGTGGGGTGGTGTGTGGGTGAGGGTGGTGTGTATGGTGAGGGTGGTGTGGGTGGTGAGGGTGGTGGTGGTGGGGAGGGTGGTGGATGGTGAGGGTGTGATGGTGAGGGTGGTGGTGAGGGTGATGGTGAGGGTGGTGAATGGTGAGGTGTGGGATGGGATGGTGGGTGAGGGTGGTGTGGGGGAGGGTGGTGAGGGGTGGATGGTGAGGGGGTGTGGATGGGTGGTGTGGTGGTGTGTGGTGTGTGAGGGTGTGAGGGTGGGATGTGGAGGGTGTGGGATGGTGAGGTAGGGAGGGGTGGTGTGGGATGGTGAGGGTGGTGTGGATGGTGAGGTAGTGTGGAGGGTGGTGTGGATGGAGAGGGTGGTGTGGTGTGTGAGAGGGTGTGATGGTGAGGGTGTGATGGTAAGGGTGGTGGATGGTAAGGGTGGTGGATGGTGAGGGTGGTGTGGATGGTGTGTGAGGAAGCTTTGGGAGGCATAACACTGCGGAGAATGAGTCATCAAAACACATTTTGTTTACCTTCAATATCCAATACTGGTGAAGGTCAGACTACTTCACCTTCACTCCTCTCACCACACTCTCTTTACTCATCTCACCCCCTACCACCTTCACTACCTCTCTCACTCCCTTTCACTTCTACCACCCTCACCACCACCGCTTCTGGGAATGTTTTCACATTTGACCCAACCTAACCCAACTTGACCAACTAACCCCCTGAGGTCTTAGTCACTGTGGTTTACTTTTTCAATTTGTCTCTTTTTTACACGTATTGTTATTTGTGTGTGTGGAGGAGTGGAGGAGTGAGTGAGTGAGTGAGTGAGTGAGTCCGTCCTTTCAGCCAGATTGGGAACACAGACATAAGGAAGAATGTATAGGTGTAGTAAAGCCTCCATATAACGGACTCTCGATATAACGAAATTTCATCTCTATATAGTTCGTTAGATGGAGGTTTCACATCTAACGGACCCTTGATATAACGGATTTACTACTCCATATAGTCCGCTAAATAGAGGTTGTACTGTACCGCCGTTTCTCAGGTGAACGAGTCAGTGAAGGTGTAACAGGTCTGAGTCTTCAAGGTCGGTGAGTCGAGGTGAGGTGGAGGGAGGACATGGGTGGTCCAGTGGTTGTTGGGAGAGGAAGGGAGGGGAGGGGGAGGGGAGGGAGGGGAGGGGGAGAAAGAGGGTGGTTCAGTAGTAGGTTCTTTAATGTAAGAAGAGAGGGAGGGAGGGAAGGAGGAAGGAGAGAGAGAGGGAGGGGGAAGAGAGAGAAAGAGGAGGGGGGAAGAGAGAGAAAGAAAGAGGGAGGTGAGGAGAGAGAAAGAGGGAGGGGAGGAGAGAAAGAGGGAGGGAGGAGAGAAAGAGGGAGTGGGAGGAGAGGGGGGGGTGGGAGGAGAGAGAGAAAGGGAGGGGAGGGAGAGAGAAAGATGGAGGGAGGAGAGAGAAAGAGGGAGGGGAGGAGAGAGAGAGAGGAGGGAGTGGGAGGAGAGAGAGAAAGAGGGAGTGGGAGGAGAGGGAGGGAGGAGAGAGAGAAAGAGGGAGGGAGGAGAGAGAGGGAGGGAGGAGAGAGAAGAGGGAGGGAGGAGGGAGAGAAGAAAGAGGGGTGGGAGGAGAGAGAAGAGGGGAGGGAGGAGAGAGAGAAAGAGGGGGTGGGAGGAGAGAGAGAAAGAGGGTGGGAAGAGAGAGAGAGAGAGAGAGAAAGAGGGGGTGGGAGGAGAGAGAGAAAGAGGGAGGGAGGAGAGAGAGAAAGAGGGGAGGGGAGGAGAGAGAGAGGGAGGGGAGAGAGAGAGAAAGAGGGAGGGAGGAGAGAGAGAGAAAGGGAGGGATGAGAGAGAGAAAGGGGAGGGAGGAGAGAGAGATAGAGGGAGGGGAGGAGAGAGAGAGAGAAGAGGGAGGGAGAGAGAGAGAAAGAGGGAGGGGGAGGAGAGAGAGAGAAAGAGGGGAGGGAGGAGAGAGGAGAGAAAGAGGGAGGAGGAGAGAGAAAGAGGAGGGAAGGAGAGAGAGATAGAGGGAGGGGAGGAGAGAAAGAGGAGGGGAGGAGAGAGAGAAAGAGGGGTGGGAGGAGAGAGAGAAGAGAGGGGAGGGAGAGAGAGAAAGAGGGAGGGGAGGAGAGAGAGAAAGAGGGAGGGAGGAGAGAGAAAGGGAGGGAGGAGAGAGAGATAGAGGGGAGGGAGGAGAGAGAGATAGAGGGGAGGGAGGAGAGAGAAAGAGGGGGTGGGAGGAGAGAGGAGAGAAAGAGGGAGGGGAGGGAGAGAGAGAGAGAAAGAGGGAGGGAGGAGAGAGGAGAGAAAGAGGGAGTGGGAGGAGAGAGAGAGAAAGAGGGAGTGGGAGGAGAGCGAGAGAAAAGAGGGAGTGGGAGGGAGAGAGAAAGAGGGGTGGGAGGAGAGAGAGAGAAAGAGGAGGGAGGAGAGGAGAGAGAAAGGGAGGTGAGGAGAGAGAGAAAGAGGGAGCGGGAAGAGAGAGAGAGAGAGAAAGAGGGGTGGGAGGAGAGAGAAAAGAGGGAGTGGGAGGAGAGAGAAGAGGAGGGAAGAGAGAGAGAGAGAGAAAGAGGGAGGGAGGAGAGAGAGAAGAGGGAGGGGAGGAGAGAGAAGGGGAGGGGGAGAGAGAGAAAGAGGAGGGGGAGGGGAGAAAGAGGGAGGGGGGAGGAGAAGGGAGGGAGGAGAAAGGGGAGGGGAGGAGAGAGAAAGAGGGAGGGAGGAGAGAGAGAAAGAGGGAGGGAGGAGAGAGAGAAAGAGGGGTGGGAGGAGAGAGAGAGAAAGAGGGAGGGAGGAGAGAGAGAAAGAGGGAGGGGAGGAGAGAGAGAGAAAGAGGGAGGGGAGGAGAGAGAGAGAAAGAGGGAGTGGGAGGAGAGAGAGAGAAAGAGGGAGGGGAGGAGAGAGAGAAAGAGGGAGGGAGGAGAGAGAGAGAAAGAGGGAGGAGAGAGATAGAGGGGAGGGAGGAGAGAGAGAAAGAGGGAGTGGGAGGAGAGAGAGAGAGGGAGGGGAGGAGAGAAAGAGGAGGAGAGAATAAGAGAGAGTCAAGTCCAAAGTAGGTATGTTATAACCCCACACATTAAATATATGTAGAAGTTAGTAAAGTTAAAAAAAAAAGTTTAAATCAAGTTCCATATGTCTAAATCGAGACCAAAATTCGAATAAAAAATAAATAAAATAAGTTGATATAGAAATTCGAGTCCCCAAATTCCCGGATAAACACCCCACACAAATCAGGTCACAGTTCTCCCGATGACCTTATTTGACCTTGACCTTTGGCGGCCAGTGGAGTAAAATGGTCAGGAGTGAAGTAATCCTGAAAAGGTCACCACCATCATCATCCGGGGAGGAGGGAGTAACATTCGGTGGGTGACCTTCATCAATGACCTCTGACCTTGAATATGATCCAATATTAACTAAAATAGTACAATACGTATTTTTAAGTTTCTATCGACTAGTGGTGAAATTGGAGTAAAGTTTTGATTACATTTGTGTGGAGGGTAACGAGCGTAAAAGTTATTAAGCAGTACGACCCCACCCAATCATTTTACTTAACAAACCTACAATATTGACTGGTGATAAAGAAATGAACTGATGATAGAAGTATTATATAATGATAGATTATAATTATAGACAAGGGCTCTGCTGTACTTCCATTATATATATGTATTTATTATTGTCGCTGTTATAGTTATTGATATTGTTGTTATTACTTTAGTTGTTGCTGTTCTTGTTGGTGTTTATTATTGTTGTTGTTATTATTATTACTATTGTGTCTATTAGTGCTTATTATTATTATTATTATTATTATTATTATTATTATTATTATTATTATTATTATTATTATTATTAAGCAGTGGTAATATCGTGTCCTATTCTGGTGTTCTATTTCTTCCTATTCTGGTGTCCTATTTCTTCCTATTCTGGTGTCCTATTTCTTCCTATTCTGGTGTCCTTCCTTTTCTTCCTATTCTGGTGTCCTATTTCTTCCTATTCTGGTGTTCTTATTTTTCCCATTCTGGTGTCCTATTTCTTCCTATTCTGGTTGTCCTATTTCTTCCTATTCTGGTGTCCTATTTCTTCCTATTCTGGTGTCCTATTTCTTCCTATTCTGGTGTCCTATTTCTTCCTATTCGGTCCTATTTCTTCCTTTTCTGGTGTTCTATTTCTTCCTTTTCTGGTGTTCTATTTCCTTCCTATTCTGGTTTCTATTTCTTCCTATTCTGGTGTTCTATTTCTTCCTATTCTGGTGTCCTATTTCTTCCTATTCTGGTGTCCTATTTCTTCCTATTCTGGTGTCCCATTTCTTCCTATTCTGGTGTCCTATTTCTTCCTATTCTGGTGTATTTCTCCATTCTGGTGTCCATTCTATTGTCCTATTTCTTCCATTCTGGTGTTCTATTTCTTCCTATTCTGGTGTCCTATTTCTTCTATTCTGGTGTCCTATTTCTTCCATTCTGGTGTCCTATTTCTTCCTATTCTGTGTTCCTATTCTTCCTATTCTGGTGTCCTATTTCTTCCTTATTCTGGTGTCCTATTTCTTCCTATTCTGGTGTCCTATTTCTCCTTTCTGGTCCTATTTCTTCCTATTCTGGTGTCCTATTTCTTCCATTCTGGTGTTCTATTTTCCTATTCTGGTGTTCTATTTCTTCCTATTCTGGTGTTCTATTTCTTCCTATTCTGGTGTCCTATTTCTTCCTATTCCTGGTGTCCTATTTCTTCCTATTCTGTGTTCTCTATTTCTTCCATTCTGGTGTTCTATTTCTTCCTTTTCTTGGTGTCCTATTTCTTATTCTGGTGTTCTCTATTTCTTCCTTTTCTGTTATTTCTTTATTCTGGGTTCTATTTTTCCTATTCTGGTGTTCTATTTCTTCCTATTCTGGTGTTCTATTTCTTCCTATTCTGGTGTTCTATTTCTTCTATTCTGGTGTCCATTTCTTCTATTCTGGTGTCCTATTTCTTTCCTATTCTGGTGTCCTATTTCTTCCTATTCTGGGTCCCATTTCTTCCTATTCTGGTGTCATTTCTTCCTATTCTGTCCTATTTTTTATCTGGGTCCTTTCTTCCATTCTGTGTCCTATTTCTTCCTATTCTGGTTCCTATTTCTTCCTATTCTGTGTCCTATTTCTTCCTATTCTGGTGTCCTATTTCTTCCTATTCTGGTGTCCTATTTTCCTTTCTGGTGTTCTATTTCTTCTTTTGGTGTTCTATTTCTTCCTATTCTGGTGTTCTATTTCTTCCTATTCTGGTGTTCTATTTCTTCCTATTCTGGTGTCCTATTTCTTCATTCTGGTGTCCTATTTCTTCCTATTCTAATGTTCTATTTCTTCCTATTCTGGGTCCTATTTCTTCCTATTCTGTGTCCTATTTCTTCCTACTCTGGTGTCCTATTTCTTCCTATTCTGGTGTTCTATTTCTTCCTATTCTGGTGTTCTATTTCTTCCTATTCTGGTGTTCTATTTCTTCCTATTCTGGTGTTCTATTTCTTCCTATTCTGGTGTTCTATTTCCTTTTCTGGTGTTCTATTTCTTCCTATTCTGGTGTCCTATTTCTTCCTATTCTGGTGTTCTATTTCTTCCTATTCTGGTGTCCTATTTCTTCCTTTTCTGGTGTTCATTTCTTCCTTTTCTGGTGTTCTATTTCTTCCTATTCTGGTGTCCTATTTCTTCCTTTTCTGGTGTTCTATTTCTTCCTTTTCTGGTGTTTCATTTCTTCCTTTTCTGGTGTTCTATTTCTTCCTTTCTGGTGTTCTATTTCTTCCTTTCTGGTAGTTCTATTTCTTCCTATTCTGGTGTCCTATTTTCTATTCTGGTGTTCTATTTCTTCCTATTCTGGTGTCCTATTTCTTCCTATTCTGGTGTCCTATTTCTTCCTTTTCTGGTGTTCTATTTCTTCTTTTCTGGTGTCCTATTTCTTCCTATTCTGGTGTTCTATTTCTTCCTTTCTGGTGTTCTATTTCTTCCTATTCTGGTGTCTCATTTCTTCCTATTCTGGTGTTCTATTTCTTCCTATTCTGGTGTTCTATTTCTTCCTTTCTGGTGTCCTATTTCTTCCTATTCTGGTGTTCCTATTTCTTCCTATTCTGGTGTCCTATTTCTTCCTATTCTGGTGTTCTATTTCTTCCTATTCTGGTGTTCTATTTCTTCATTCTGGTGTCCTATTTCTTCCTATTCTGGTGTCCTATTTCTTCCTTATTCTGGTGTTCTATTTCTTCCTATTCTGGTGTTCTATTTCTTCCTATTCTGGTGTCCTATTTCTTCCTATTTGGTGTCCTATTTCTTCCTATTCTGGTGTTCTATTTCTTCCTATTCTGGTGTTCTATTTCTTCCTATTCTGGTGTTCTATTTCTTCCTATTCTGGTGTCTTATTTCTTCCTATTCTGGTGTGTTCTATTTCTTCCATTCTGGTGTTCTATTTCTTCTTTTGGTGTTCTATTTCTTCCTATTCTGGTGTTCTATTTCTTCCTATTCTGATGTTCTATTTCTTCCTATTCTGGTGTCGTAGTTTTTCCTATTTGGTGTTTATTTCTTCCTATTCTGGTGTTCTATTTCTTCCTATTCTGGTGTCCTATTTCTTCCTATTATAGTATCTATTTCTTCCTATTCTGGTGTTCTATTTCTTCTATTCTGGTGTTCTATTTCTTCCTATTCTGGTGTCCTATTTCTTCCTATTATAGTATCTTATTTCTTCTATTCTGGTGTTCTATTTCTTCCTTTCTGGTGTTCTATTTCTTCCTTTTCTGGTGTTCTATTTCTTCCTTTTCTGGTGTTCTATTTCTTCCTATTTGGTGCCTATTTCTTCCTATTCTGGTGTTCTATTTCTTCCTTTCTGGTGTTCTATTTCTTCCTTTTCTGGTGTTCTATTTCTTCCTTTTCTGGTGTTCTATTTCTTCCTTTCTGGTGTTCTATTTCTTTCCTATTCTGGTGTTCTATTTCTTCCTATTCTGGTGTCCTATTTCTTCCTATTCTGGTGTCCTATTTCTTCCTATTCTGGTGTCCTTCCTTTTCTTCCTATTCTGGTGTCCTATTTCTTCCTATTCTGGTGTCCTATTTCTTCCTATTCTGGTGTCCTATTTCTTCCTATTCTGGTGTCCTTCCTTTTCTTCCTATTCTGGTGTAATTTCCTTTCTTCCTTCTCTTCCTCCCCCCTCTCCTCCTCCTCTTCCCCCTTCGTTTAACCCAATTTTCTTCAGCTTTCCCCTCTCACATTCCTCCATATTCACCAATTTCTTTCGTTTGCATCTCCTCTCTCTCTCTCTCTCTCTCTCTCTCTCTCTCTCTCTCTCTCTCTCTCTCTCTCTCTGTGTCTACGTGTTTATTATTCTATATATGTATGTCCTGTACCGTATGTTTAGTCTTTGCTACAAGTTAGTCGATATTCCTGTTGTTGTTGTTGACATGACGAGTAAAATTTATATGAATGATGTATAAATATATATGCAATTATCTGGGTTATAAATGGCACACTAACTGAATTGATATCGTATTAACCAGGTTGTATGTGTGTAGTGTCGGTTCCTTTATGACAAGTGTACTGTACTGTATATTATAAACACACTCGATCATGGCACTAAATCAACCGAATATATTAGTCAGTTTAGTTGGAAAAAATATTGTATTCATTTTTTAATTTATTCCCTTTATAAAAATTCATGGATACGCTCAGGTAGAATTTATTTAATTTTTTTTTTTAATTAACCAACTTTTCTTTGTAATTTTTTTCTTTTTTTTTCCGGGAGTGTAAATTTTTTTTTCCAGTTCATGAAATCAAATTTTGAGTTGCATTAACTTTTATCGAGAGTTGGTGGAAAAATATATATATAAAACTTTAAATATTTATATTGTACTAAACGCTCAATTTAATATATACCTTTAGAATATAACCCAAACTGTTAATAATATTTTTTGTTATATGTGAAGACAATGAAGGTGTTAAATTCCACACGTAAATTGAGGCTAGGTATAACAGCTCTAACAGTCGGGGAGAACAAATATATACATAAAAGTCAGTATTTTTGAACGCTGGCAACAATGACAGCCAGGGACGATTACCACAATTGAGTGTTGTTGAGTAAGCTCCTCCACACTGCGGTAGTCCAGGCAAAATAAAAATTACACAATGAGTTTAAACTGTGTGTGTGTCTGTGTTTAAAAATGTCTAATGTTTACTTTTGATAGTTTATTATTATTATTATTATTATTATTATTATTATTATTATTATTATTATTATTATTATTATTATTATTACTTCGTTACAATAATTGGTTTTATTTGTGTTTAATATATTAATTGGAATTATGTTGTGTTTTACTTATTGTCTTGAATCTTTATTGTTATTGGACATCAGGATAATATTTATATTTGATTATTTTATATTCAACAATAAGCGAAGTGAGTCCCGACCGAGACTAACACACGTAAATATCCAGTTCAATTAAACTTTCACATTGACAAAAGTCCTTGTGGTGATACAGTGGTGTGAGGGCAGTATGTGCAGTGTAATTTTGTAACAGGTCTGGAATACAGTGGTGTGAGGGGAGTATGTGCAGTGTAATTTTGTAACAGGTCTGGAATACAGTGGTGTGAGGGGAGTATGTGCAGTGTAATTTTGTAACAGGTCTGGAATACAGTGGTGTGAGGGCAGTATGTGCAGTGTAATTTTGTAACAGGTCTGGAATACAGTGGTGTGAGGGCAGTATGTGCAGTGTAATTTTGTAACAGGTCTGGAATACAGTGGTGTGAGGGCAGTATGTACAGTGTAATTTGTAACAGGTCTGGAATACAGTGGTGTGAGGGCAGTAGTAGTGTAATTTTGTAACAGGTCTGAATATGGGAGGGCAGTGTAATTTTGTAACAGGTCTGAATACAGTGTGTGAGGGCAGTATGTAATTTTGTAACAGGTCTGGAATACAGTGGTGTGAGGGCAGTATGCAGTGTAATTTTGTAACAGGTCTGAATACAGTGGTGTGAGGGCAGTATGTGCAGTGTAATTTTGTAACAGGTCTGGAATACAGGTGTGGGCAGTATGTGCAGTGTAATTTTGTAACAGGTCTGGAATACAGTGGTGTGAGGGCAGTATGTGCAGTGTAATTGTAACAGGTCTGGAATACAGTGGTGTGAGGGCAGTATGCAGTGTAATTTTGTAACAGGTCTGGAATACAGTGGTGTGAGGGCAGTATGTGCAGTGTAATTTTGTAACAGGTCTGAATACAGTGGTGTGAGGGCAGTATACAGTGTAATTTTGTAACAGGTCTGGAATACAGTGGTGAGGGCAGTATGTGCAGTGTAATTTTGTAACAGGTCTGGAATACAGTGGTGTGAGGGCAGTATGTGCAGTGTAATTTTGTAACAGGTCTGGAATACAGTGGTGTGAGGGCAGTATGTGCAGTGTAATTTTGTAACAGGTCTGGAATACAGTGGTGTGAGGGCAGTATGTACACACTGTAATTTTGTAACAGGTCTCAGGTCTGCATCCATTAATGTCATCTCCCTGAAACATCATGGAAATATTTTTTTATTCCGTTAATGATAATTCCTCATAGTGATGTACACACCATCATAAAAGCATCATTATAATTTTGCTTTAGACAATATGACACAACGGACGAAGGATTTTGACAACCCTTCCGAAACAGGCGTCGTAGTGTTCATTTTGAAATTCATCGGACCACCTCCGTAAAGATACTTTTTTGGATTGAGTGTACGTGTGTGTGTGTGTGTGTGTGTGTGTGTGTGACGAGGAAATTTTATCATTAGTACATTTTCACAGGTGATCGTCGATATTCTTAACAAACGTTGGTGCCTCATCAACTTACTTCTTTGTCTCCTTTCATCGACCTTTTCCAAAATTAGCAGAGTGATGTTGGCGCAAGAGAGCGTGACAGTGTCGTTGTAGATTCCTTTGTAACAAGAATTAATTGAAAGTTGTAGCGTTCTAGCTCTGAGTCAAACACCAAAGTGACAAATTCTAAACTGCCTGGTCATCCATTCACTTTGTATAACTTTACGCCCTGTTTGTGTTCCGTCATCAGCGACTCGATAAAACCCAGCTGTTGTCTGCCTGTCACCAGCCCCGGCATAATAAGTTTTGTCACTCGCAAATAGATTTCTAAAATTATCCGAATGTTCCGGTGCTTTCAAGCTTATGGGTAAAAGTTATAATTGTGTAATTTGATTTGTGAAGAAGTTATAGGAATTATAATGTCCTAATGTATAATAGTTATGGTTTAGTATAAGAACCGACAATTAACGTATATAAGAGTTTTTAGGAGGTAAGGATAGAGGTACAGTCACTCAAAAAACTAGCTTTACTTGGGGTGATCGATGAACTTCAGAATGAACACTGTGACTCCTGTTGTCTCAGTAGGGTTGTCAAAATCCTTCGTCCATTGTGTCATATTTTTTCAACACAATTTTGTACAGATAGTTTTTTGAGTGACTATTAATAAAAAAATTAGATATCACAATAAATATTTCTTTCTAAATCTATAAAAATAAATAAATTGTCAAACAACTAAATACATATAAACAATGTAAGATTTTTTAAGATCATCACTATTCTTTCTCCCTCTTCCTTCACCCCACTTTTTCTCCTCCTGTTTCTATTCTCCTACTTTTCCTCGTTTTTCTTTCTTCCTCCAGCTTTTCCTCCTCCCTCACCCACTTTTCCACCTTTTCTCCTCCAATTTTTTTCTCCCCCCATCCTTTCTCCCTTCCCCCACCTTTCTCCCTTCCCCCCACCTTTCTCCCTTCCCCCCCCTCCCTTCCCCCTCACCCTCTCCCCTTCCCCCACCCTTCTCCCTTCCCCCACCCTTCTCCCTTCCCCTCCTTCCCCCACCTTTTCCCTTCCCCCCCCTTCTCCCTTCCCCTACCCTCTCCCTTCCACCCTTCTCCTCCCTTTCCTTCCCTTTCCACCTTCTCTTCCCCACCTTTCCTTCCCCCTTTCCCTTCCCCACCCTCTCCCTTCCCCCACCCTCTCCCCTTCCCCCCACCCCCTCTCCCTTCCCCCCACCCCTCTCCCTTCCCCCACCCCTCTCCCTTCCCACCACCCTCTCCCTTCCCCCACCCCTCTCCTTCCCCACCCCTCTCCCTTTCTCCTACCCTCCTGGTTTTAAATCATATGGTAGCTTACGATGTTGCTATGACTACGGGGACCAGTATAATCCACCATACTCGCTGCTCTTAGCTTGGGTGGTGGTGGTGTGGTTCGTCTAATGAGGTTATCGTATACACTACCTCTGACAACACGAGACCTCTGATAACACCACTCTGATACACCACCTCTGATAACACCAGCTCTGACAACACCAGCTCTGACAACACCACTCTGATAACATCCTCTGAAACACACCTCTGACAACACCACCTCTGACAACACCACCTCTGACAACACCAGCTCTGGACAACACCAGCTCTGATAACACCAGCTCTGACAACACCAGCTCTGACAACACCAGCTCTGACAACACCAGCTACCTCTGACAACACCAACTGAAAGAGACAAACCCTGACTTAACTCTAACCTAGGATGATAGATTTGTTGCCACATTTCATGAGAGTTTTTTTATTTTTCATCATTGGTTTATTAGTATTGAGAGAGAGAGAGAGAGAGAGAGAGGTAGTTAATGATTGATGACGTACTGACATTTATACAGTGAGGGTCAATCACCACTTATTAGATTTACATTGGGAGTTAAAAAGGCGAAAAAACTCCGGTTTAAAAATTTATATCAGTGAGTAATTAATCATCCCCCCAAAGTCACTCTGACTTAGTTCACTCACATTTTCATTCTCTTCAAAGCACTGACGACGAATTTACTGAAACACATTGCATTTTTTGTCCTCTACTCGTGTTATTTTGCAAGTGCTTTAAGCTTCGACACACATGTTTTGTATATTGACTGACTCAGGCTGCCAGAGAGGGGTGAGTGTTAAATTCTAGTCGAGATGTAGTGAAGGATTTTCAAACTCTACTGATAGAGACAGTAGGTAGTAAATAACACACTATAATATATATATATATATATATATATATATATATATATATATATATAATTCTCTGTTGTAATAATCACTGGTACGCTCAATTAAGCACTAATCATCATCATAAACGTATCATCAATAATATGAGGTAACGCGATGGTGTTAGTACTTTAAATTGTAAATAGCACTTACTAGTTGTGTAGTTATGTATGCTGTATGAATGTGTAATAACTGTAATTATACCATTGTTGACAGATGTGGAAGCCCATCCTCTAAATGGCCACATTCTCAAAAACAGCAAATGAAAAATTAGCTTATAAACAAAGTTTATCCCTGAATAACGTTCAGTATTATTTCTTTTATGGAAGCTTTGTAATATATTTGGTAACGAGATCTTGGTAATACTGTAATGGTGCTGTCAACACCTGGCTCTAACTGTGTTAATACTTTATAAACTTTTTGTTTCTGGTTACTGAAGTGTAAAAGTTGGATTGATAGGATTGTCGATAGCTGAGTAATGTTTACACCCCTGAAGTAAACTGATGATAGTAGCTAGTGTTTACACCCCTGAAATAACAAAATAAACAACATCAGTACAAATGCCCTCATGAAATTGGTGACGGGGCGGTAAAACGCTTGACTACGCTTCACTAACTAAGGTCTGTAAGCGCTTGTTTTAGACTAGGTAATATATTATGGGTGATATATAAGTCATCATCAGTATAGACATCACGGGTTCATATAGGGGATGACTCCAAGGTCTTTATAAATGACATAAAATTATAAATGGGAGAAAGAAGTGTGTGGGGAGGGTGGGGTGATGAGTGTGTGTGGGGGAGGGTGGGTGTTGAGGTGTGCAGTGTACGTTCGTGTGTGTGTGTGTGTGGGGGGGTGACAGGCTTCCCTTGATGAAGTGCACCCGAATGGCAACCCGGCAAAATTTATCTCGGCTCAGAAAATGAATGCCGGCAGCTTTTTATAGAGTGGCAGGTATTACTGGCAACGCTACCGTGTGTGTGTGTGTGGAGTTTTTTTTTTAGCTTCTCAACATAATTCATATTTTTTGGTGTATAGATAAGTTTTCGCTGTTGTATATTAAAGGGGCGAAGCATTTTATATTTCCGGGTGTTATTGTAAAATTGATGTAACTTTAGATGAAATGGAAGGAATTATATGAAGATGATGTAATATTCTCTACGAGCTTGTGTGTGTGTACAGCTCTAGTATGTAAATTCAGTTGAGCTTCTGACCTGACCTTGATGTATTTCCGTAATCTAATAGTTTGTCCGACAGCTCACCGCCGCCCACTACCGTTCTCTCTAATTGCTTCCGACTGTTGCTTGTCCTCAAAAAACTATTGGACGCCATAACTGTCATTGAGTGATATATCCGTTATAATTATTACTGGGGTATACTCTGCCTAAACTATTATAGATAGATAGATGAGAGAGAGAGAGAGAGAGAGAGAGAGAGAGAGAGAGAGAGAGAGAGTCCTTCACAAGAAACCGCAGTGACTAAATGCATCAAATACAAACTTTCCGGCTAAAATTATTACGAAAATTTTGGTAAAAAATTCTAGAAACTTAAATTTGCAAAGGTTCTTTGTATATAATTAAAATGGGGTAATAGTTTGACCATCAAAGACCACCTTGTTGACACAACCTTCTCGTTGCTTAAAATTACCGGCGCAAAAACTTGAGGCGACGGAAGACGGTAATTGGACTGGGGGATGAGGGAGGCTGTGTGCCACTCCTGGGACGACGACGCTAAGCAGGGTAGAGGGTGTTTCCAGATGCCTCGACCCGCCCCGCCCCTCAAGGTGTTGTCGGGACCCCATAAATTGTGATATAAGGTGGACGGTCCAGTAATGTTTACAGTTTCAGATCTTGAGAGGTGAGGTAGAGAGGAAGACATCTCCCAACGCTTCGTGTCTAATAACCTGTTGCATAGTAGTCTATCAACATACTGCGGGCAGCCAAGTCAATCAAACACTATCGAAATCAGAAATAAAACAATGTTGGTGGCTCTCTGGCGCTGGTACGTCTTCGGCAAACAGGTCGAAAATACCCTCATAGGAAGACCCGGATGAAGATGGAATAAAAAAAAGGTGTGGAGGAAGCGTGTGGTGTGTGTGTGTGTGTGTGTGTGTGTGTGTGTGTGTAGGCTGTTGGTATGGTCGCTTTACTGCTGATGAAAGCGATAAAGAATACCTCGCCTACAGCCCACCACCACCAGTGTGCTGTGCTCGCCATGACGCCGCCGCCACAGTATAACGAAATATACCTCGCCATACCTCTGACACGCCTCCGTTTCCCAGCGCCAAGATTGAGTATATCGCAAAATATATACGTACAGTACCCGGGCACATCTCCTCCTCTTCCTCCTCCTACTCTTCCTCCTCGTCTCTCCCCTTCTTCCCATATACTTTCCGAAACTATTGCCGGTTTAATCAATTTACTTCCACACTTTCAGTCTATATAAGGCTTAAGTAGATCGCGATGTATTAACACTAAACCTTTATTACACAGGTCTAACACACTGGTTTAACACCGCGCGAACGGCAGTAAACTAGGAACCACTCTTACTAGTTTAACCGCGATTGAATATTAAACAGCACTCACTCTTACTACAGACATGAGGTTAATAGTCTTGCAGTTTTACATCACGAGGACAATGACCACGAGATGATGACCGCGTGTATCGAGTATAATGAATACGTGTATTGAGTATAATGACCACGTGTATTGAGTATAATGACTACGAGATAATAATATGTATTTAGTATAATGACCCATGTGTATTGAATTTAATGACCCACGTGTATTGAGTATAATGACCCACGTGTATTGAGTATAATGACCCACGTGTATTGAGTATAATGACCCACGTGTATTGAGTATAATGAACCCACGTGTATTGAGTATAATGACCCACGTGTATTGAGTATAATGACCCACGTGTATTGAGTATAATGAACCCACGTGTATTAGCATGAATCAGTACAAGTTATTATTGTTACGATTATTATTTATTATTTTGAGTAATTATTAATCACCTCTCAGTTAATATGGAAACAAACACACACACACACACACACACACATACACACACACACACACACACACACACACGCAGCAATAATTATTAAATGATATAAATAATTATGTATTTCACCTCATCACTGAATCCGGTTAACTTTCAGGTAATTAAATTAATATTCCATAGTGGACTAATTATTACTGCTTATGAATTAATTTGTTGGGTTGATGAGCTATGTACACAACCTTGTCACTTAAGCGTTCATATTATAAATATTTTTTAAGTAGCAGGATTTATTGATAAAGTATTTTCTAAGTGACAGATATATTTATAAGTATTTTCTAAGTAACAGGTTTTATTGATTAGTATTTTCTAAGTAACTGATATATTTATGAGTATTTTCTAAGTAACTGATATATTTACAAGTATTTTCTAAGTAACTGATATATTTACAAGTATTTTCTAAGTAACTGATATATTTATTTTCTAAGTAATGTCAAGTTGTTTTTTCTCACAAGTTTTAGGGGGGGGGGGGTATAGTCTGCTAATTCACGTGGTTCATAATGCCTCCCAGAACACCCTGTTAGTGAACCCTGACGAACGTTAACAAAAATCTCTCAAAATATCAACAGAAGCAGAGGTGATGATGGTGACTTATTATACACGAGGGTCCTGGGTCAATGGGTCATCACGATCTCATTATCTAACTGTTTATCTATTAAGGTCATTTCAAGGTTCTCACACCACCCCCCCCCCCCTCCACCAACTTGTTTTATCTGAAGATTAAACCCCTTAATCCGCCTTGGTAGGTTAGGGTGATTAAACTTCAGGTGAAATAAGCTCGTGGGTAAAATCTTCAGGTGAAATAAGCTAAGTGTCGAATCTTCAGGTGAAAGGAGTGAATCTTCAGGTGAAATAAGCTAAAGGTCGAATCTTCAGGTGAAATAAGCTAGCTAGGAGGGGGGAGGGGCGAAGCTTCAGGTGATCGAACTCTCTTATGACAGGTAGAGGCACCGAACTAAAATAGACGAACACAAATATTAAATCAATTCCTGAATGAAGTAGAGGAGGAGGAAGCATGTCACCTCCCTGACAGCTTGGCTCACACTGGCGCCTTTTTTTTTTTAAATTTGTGACTATTTTGGTGTCCGTTTTCTACACATCACGTGACTCTTAAACTGAATTTCCATTGGCTGACGAGATTAATTGGTTTATATTGGTTTATATTTAGTAGAGAATCGGCAATATTTTGTTTTTGGATCTTGGTGATTTTTATTAGCTTATTAATTTAATTTTCTTGTTAATTGGTAACGATTTTGTTGATATTTTCGCTTTAAATTCATCACGTCTTCATGTTCAGGGTGTTAAGTCATCGTACTCCAGGTGTTAAGTCATCGTACTCCAGGTGTTAAGTCATCGTACTCCAGGTGTTAAGTCATCGTACTCCAGGTGTTAAATCATCGTACTCTAGGTGTTAAGTCATCGTACTAAAGGGGTTAGTTCATTGTTCTGATGGGGTTGTCATCGTACTCTATGGGTTAACTTACTGTACTCAAGTGGTTCAACCGTTATCTTCAAGAGTTTAGTTCATTGTACTCAAGTCATCGAATTCAAGGGATTAAATCATCGTAGTCAAGGGGTTAAGTCATCGTAGACAAGGGGTTAAGTCATCGTAGTCAAGGGGTTAAGTCATCGTAGTCAAGGGGTTAAGTCATCGTAGTCAAGGGGTTAAGTCATCGTAGACAAGGGGTTAAGTCATCGGAGTCAAGGGGTTTAGTCATCGTAGTCAAGGGGTTAAGTCATCGTAGTCAAGGGGTTAAGTCATCGTAGTCAAGGGGTTAAGTCATCGTAGTCAAGGGGTTAAGTCATCGTAGTCAAGGGGTTAACTCATCGTAGTCAAGGGGTTAAGTCTCATCGTAGTCAAGGGAGTTGAGTCATCGTGGTCAAGGGGATTTAAGTCATCGTAGTCAGGGGTTGATCATGTAGTCAAGGGTTAAGTCATCGTAGACAAGGGTTAAGTCATCGTAGTCAGGGGTTAAGTCATCGTAGTCAAGGTTGAATCATCGTAGTCAAGGGATTTAAGTCATCGTAGTCAAGGGATTAAGTCATCGTAGTCAAGGGGTTAAGTCATCGTAGTCAAGGGGTTAAGTCATCGTAGTCAAGGGGTTAAGTCATCGTATTTGAAGTGACTTTATTAAATCAGCTATTAATTCCATTCATAATTTTGTTTATGCCAGTATCAGTTTGAGGAGTCAATGTTGTCTTAGGCTGAGTGCTGAGGCTTCGATGACTCCACCTGCAGATGATATACTAATGGGTGTCGTCATCGTCTCCTAATGGTCGCTGGTTCGCGGTGGGGTGCCCCTAGTCGACCCAGCTAATAAATGGTGACCTGATTTTACAGTTGACGAAATAAAGGGGGTCGAGTGCAGTGCTTCTAATGGGCCCCCGTGACTGTGGGAACCTTTTTTCATTTTCTTTCTTTATTTTTTTTTACCTTTTCTTTGTTTTATTGATATATATATACAGTACATATATATATTACGATAGGTTGATAGGTAAGGTTATAATAGGTTGATAGGTGAGGGTATGATAGGTTGATAGGTAAGGTTATGATAGATTAATAGGTTGATAGGTGAGGTTATAATAGGTTAATAGGTTGATAGGTAAGGTTATGATAGGTAAGGTTAAAGAAAATGTACAATATCAATTTACTTTAGGATTTCTTTTCTTCGGATGATATTAATGATGTATATTATTGATCCTGGCCATGGGTGGGGCTAGGAGAGAGAGGTATACTGAACTCACACTGTTAAGGATCCCTGCACTCCATTTGTCACGGCCGCTCACCACACTGGTCTCTGGTCATCAGGGGAAAAGTGTGTGTATGTCTGTTATGAGATAGTGTTGGAAAGGGCATTTATCAATTACCATGAGTGCTGATAACTTTTGTGTGTGTGTGTGTGTGTGTGTGTGTGTGTGTGTGTGTGTGTGTGTGTGTGTGTGTGGTGTGTGTGTGTGTGTGTGTGTGTTTTTTTTTTATGTAATTTTGACTTGATTTATAAATGTCAGGTACTTGTAGAGCTGAAAGTACAGACAGGTACGGTACATATACAAGTTACAGATTAAGATACAGGTACAGGTAGAGATATAAGTACACATTACAATATATTTCAGAACAATTACAGTATATAAACACAATCTCCTGTACCTTTCCTCACGTCCCTATTACATGAGGTCCTCGTCCAACAACTCACAAGGTTTATTACTGAAGCTGTTAACATACATGAAGAAACAGGTAACTTTCATCCATGTTATCGTACTGTGAATTTTTTTTTTACTTTTTTTTTAAATTAATTTGGAATCTTTTGTTTTCGTGTTTATATAGTGAGTCGGTTTATTCCTGCTGTGATGTTGAAGAATATGGATTGACTTAAGGGTTGTCTAGATTAAATTCTCATTACACGTCCTTTGAATGTTTGTGTTAGGGAGGTGTCGTATTTTTTCTTGTCAGGTTAATGAGGAGTCAATAGAGAAACGACATAAAAAAAGCCTTTCGTTGATGATTTTTTTGGATACATGTAATTAACGCTAGCTGTAGGGGGCTGTGTGTGTGTGTGTGTGTGTGTGTGTGTGTGTGTGTGTGTGTGTGTGTGTGTGTGTGTGTACCTCATCACTCCTCAGCGCACACACACACACAGATATCTCTATGCCGGATATTTTGGCAGTGCTTCCATCTCTGTGGCCGGGCAGGTGGCCACTATTGTCTATTGACAGTTCGACAAGCGGCCACACGAAGCACACAGCGGCAGGCAAGGGTCGAACACCTCACCCGTACATCCACCTAATAGTAACCACTGTCTTACTCCTGCACCGACGACTCTTACCCATCTTCTCTGTTCTTCCCAGTACCACAGCCTCCCCTCCCAGTCACACCTCTGAAGACCTCAATAGTATTCACCTTTCACTAAACTCTGACTCACGGTACATCTTGGGGTCCCGACAGCTTCGTCTTCTTCAGTCAGAGAGATATATATATAGTCTCACTTCTCGTTGCCTGCAAGAACAATGTCAGTAACTTGTCTCTATATCCTACAGTCACCTTAAGTAATCCTCCTCCACCAGTATGCTCGGCACTGAGGTGTTTACTGGCCAAGAATGCTTGCTAGGATAGGCTCCACCTCCAGGACTTAGAAATGTTGCACACCTGTTCGGTTCCTCACGCGGTACATATCTCGGGTCAAGTGTGTATGTGTGTGTTTTGTTCTCGTGTCTTGTGTGGTGTTCCAGGTTCAGGGGTTAGTTAATTACCCCAGGCGGTATTTAGGCCAAACCCATTACACTTAATGATGGCAACTTCTTCACTTGCTATCTTGAAATTCTGGCCTCACCGGTGTGCTCTCTCTCTCTCTCTCTCTCTCTGGCAGGTGTTGTTCCTCCCACGTTGGCCATCATACGGCTTAGTCCGCTTGGCCTCTAAACGCCACGCCTTCTGTGCCAACCTTCGTACTGACAGAACAGACACGTGTCGCTTCCCCCGCGACAAAATACAGACACGTGTCGTTTCCCTCACAGCAATAGAAAAACGGAAATAAACACCTGACCCGACCACCCGACCCGGAGCCTGACCACCCGACCTGACCCAACCCGACCCAACCCGACCCAACCCAACCCGTCCCGTTAGAGGTAAACAAGGAGGATAGTGAGGTAAATGAAACTGATTAATTCAAGGTAAATAAAGTCATATCCTCATTAAGCAAAGACAATGGTATAACAGAGGAGGAAAGAAGAAGAGGAACAACACAAAGGAGCGAAGAAGAGGAACAAGATATTGAAAGGGAAGAAGAAGAAGAAGAAGAACCACGAAAGCAAATACAAGCAAACAGGTACGATATGAGGTGCAAGCAACAAGCAGGCATACAACTAAGAGACAATTGGGAGGCAACATACAAGTAAAGAGACGGAAACACACAGGCGAAGTGCAGGCAACCAAGCGAGCATCGCCAACCTGAAACCTGAGAGGGTGTGCTTGCTGCCTGCCTGCCTGCTTGGTGAGGTCAGAGCCAGACTGTCCACCGCTCACCACCTGGTTATTGGGGGGGGGAGGGGGGGTGAGGAATGGTGTCACAATCATAGCAACAGCACTACCCAGAGGCTGCTTATAACAACAATGCTCACTACAACACCTTCCCTCTCAGTACCTCCCTCCCCAGTACCTCCTTATCTCCCCAGTATCTCCCCATCTCCTCAGCACCTCTCCACCTCTCCCCCTCTCAGTACTCTCTCTCCCTCCTCAGTACCTTCTCTCTCCTCCCCAGTACCTCCATCTCCTCCCCTGCACCTCAGCACCCCCCATCTCCTCCAGCACCCCCCTCAGCACCCCATCTTCTCAGTACCCTCTCCTCCCAGCACTCTCCTCCTGCACCTCCTCTCAGTACCTCCTCATTCCTCTCCTCCCCAGTACCTCCCCTCTGCACTCCCTTATCTCTCCCTCCTGCACTCTCTCTCCCTCTGTACCTCCCTCCTCTTCCCTCTCAGTACTCCCTTTATCTCTTCCTCCTCAGCACTCTCCTCAGTACCTCCCTTATCTCTCCTCTCAGTACCCCCATCTCCCCAGCACCTCTCCTCCACACCTCCTCTCCCTCCTCAGTACCTCCCCTTTCTCTCTCCCCTCTCCTCAGTACCTCCCTCACTCCCCCCCCTCCTACTCCCCTTCTCCTCAGTACCTCCCCCATCTCCCCCCAGTACCTCCTCCCTCCATCTCCTCAGTACCTCTCCCTCCTCCCTCCTCAGTACTCCCCTTTCTCCTCAGCCTCCATCTCCCCCTCTCAGTACCTCCCTCCTACCTCTCCCTCCTACCCCCATTTCTCCTTCTGCACCCTCTCCCTCTCAGTACCTCCCTCCTCAGCACCTCCCTCCTCAGTACTCTCCCTCTCTCTCCCCCCAGTACTCCCCTTCTCAGCCTCCTCAGTACCTCCCTCCCTCTCAGCACCTCCCCAGCCCCCCCATCTCCCCTCCCCTGCACCCTCTCCTCCCCAGTACCTCTCCCCTCTCCAGTACTCCCCATTTCTCCCCTCCCCCCCCCTCTCCCTCCCCAGTACCTCCCCCCTCCCCAGCACTCCCTCTCCCTCTCAGTACCTCTCCTCCTCTCTCCCTTCTCCAGTACCTCCCCCTCTCTCCTCTCAGTACTCCCCATCTCAGCACCCTCTCTCCTCCCCTCCCCAGTACTCCTCTCCCCCTCTCCCTCCTGCACCTCCCTCTCTCCTCCCAGTACCTCCCCATCTCCTCCTCAGCACCTCCTCCTCCTCCCAGTACCTCCCAGCACCTCCCTCCTCGCCTCCCCCCATCTCCTCTCAGTACCTCCCCATCCTCCCTCCCCAGCACCTCCTCCTCAGCACCTCCCTCCTCTCAGCATCTCCTCCCAGCACCTCCCTCTCCCTCCCAGTACCTCCCCTCCCCAGCACCTCCCTCCCCAGCACCTCCCTCCATCTCCTCCTGTACCTCCCCCCAGTACCTCCCCCCATCTCCCCTCCCCAGTACCTCCCCCATCTCCTCCCAGTACCTCCCCCTCCCAGCACTCCTCCCCCATCCCCCCTCAGTACCTCTCTCTCCCTCCCAGTACCCCCTCCTCCTCCTCAGCACTTTCCTCCCCCTCAGTACCTCCCTCCCCTAGTACCTCCCTTATCTCTCTCCCTCCCTCACCTCCCATCTCCCTCCTCCCAGCACTCTCCCATCTCCCTCCTCAGTACCCCCCCCTCCCCAGTACCCTCTCCCTCTCAGTACCCTCTCTCTCCCCCCCAGTACCTCCTCTCTCCTCCCCAGCACTCTCCAGTACCTCCCCAGTATCCTCCCCCTCTCTCCCCTCCCCACCCTCCCCCCCTCCCCCTTCTCTCCCCTCTCAGTACCTCCCTCCCTCCCTCCCAGTACCCACCACACCAATTCACCTCCCCACCACTATCCTTCTCCAACACCACCCCGCCCTATCTCCCCCATACGCCACCACCACTCCTACCTCCAACACCACCTCCCTATCTCCCCACTCTCCCACACGCCACCACCACTCCTACCCTTCTCAACACCACCCTCCTATCTCCCCCCACTTCCACACGCCACCACCACTCCTACCTCTTCAACACCACCTCCCCACCTCTCCAACACCACCCTCCCTATCTCCCCCCACTCCCCCATACGCCACCACCACCTCCTCTCCAACACCACTCCTCCCCACCACCACACCTGCACTCCCTTTGCATGACTGACGGTACAGACCAGACCACAGCTTCAATGACACCAGTTTCCGTGAATCGAGTTTTTCCAATTTAAAAATACCTCGAGTTTGTGTCGCGGAGGAGGAGGAGGAGGTGAGTGGAGTGGTGGTGGTGGTGTTGGGAGGGAGGGGAGGTGTTGGGGAGGAGGGGAGGGAGGGAGCTGATATATGACGTAAACACCATCTGGAACACGTGGATAAATCATGCAGTCTTGAGATTTATGTAGTCTTATTGTGGGACAGTTTTTAGTGGTGAGGGGGAGAGGTTATACTGCAGTCAAACATGATCAGAAGGTTAGGTGAGTCAGTGCGGTGAAGGGAAGGTTATTATTATTATTATTATTATTATTATTATTATTATTATTATTATTATTATTATTATTATTATTATTATTATTATTAAACCACACCATTTCAATCCTCAAAATAACTTTCCTTTGAACTAACAATTTATCGAACTGATGATAATTAATTCTTCCGGTTTATATATATATTTAGACGTGTTCCTCTCCCTGCACCGCCTCTTATCTGGCTACACCCCGCAAAGCCTTCTACATACAAGGTGTTAGTAAAGGGGCATCCATTACCAAGTTTAACGGGTCAATAACAAGGTGTACAGCCGTAGTATTGGTGACCCACTTATTGAAGGTCAGAGGTGAAGGGTCAGGGTCACTTACAGGTGTAGAGAGTTTAAGAGGAAGTGAAATGTATGGAGCTGTGACCGTAGAGTTTTGTGATGCTCCATCTAACGAACTATATAGAGATGAAGGTCCGTTATATCAAGGGTCTGTTAGATGTGAAACCTCCATCTAACGACTAAGTGAAGGTCCTTTATCAGGTTCTGTTAGATGAACCTCCATCTAACGAATATATAGAGATGAAGGTCCGTTATTCAGGTTGTTAGATGAAACCCATCTAACGAACTATATAGAGATGAAGGTCCGTTATATCAAGGGTCTGTTAGATGTGAAACCTCCATCTAACGAACTATATAGAGATGAAGGTCCGTTATATCAAGGGTCTGTTAGATGTGAAACCTCCATCTAACGAACTATATAGAGATGAAGGTCCGTTATATCAAGGGTCTGTTAGATGAAACTCCATCTAACGAACTATATAGGATGAAGGTCCTTTATATCAAGGGTAGATTGAACCTCCATCTAACGAACTATAGAGATGAAAGTCCGTTATATGGAGGTTTTACTCTATGATTTAACATTATTTTGCTATATATGAAGTTTACAGTAAAATATTGGTTATGTATTAAAATCTGGATATATATTTTTCAAGGATTTTGTTTACATTAACCCCCATTTCTTATTATTCCTAAAGGCGCTTGGCTATAGTGGGTGGCATATAGTGATCTACATGTTTATTAGTCTGTGTGTCTGTCTGTCTGGTCATCCTTATAACTACAGCCATTTTTTTTCTTCAATTATTCGCCCAATTCAATTGAAATTAAAGTATAAAAGGGAAATCCACCTCTGCTCCATGTGGCTTTAGGGGTGATTAGCGTAGGTCACGGTAGGATGAGTCGCTGGTATTCTCTGGTCTCTGATTGGTCGAGGGGTTCCTGGTCGTTTTCTGTGTAACCAGTCCAGCTGAATCACTTGAAATTAAACCTTTTGAAGTCATTTGATAAGGATTTAGGATTATTTAGCATGGGGAGGGTCTTGATGATCTAACCCTTTGAGAATGATGGGTTAACCCTTTGAAGAAGATGATTTAACCCCTTGACCACGATGGTTTAACCCTTTGAAAATGGTATAACCCTTTGAGCACGATGGTTTAACTCTTTGAAGACGATGGTTTAACGCATACATACATACATACACAAGAAGCGATATGATCAAGAACTGTAGATTGTTAGGCTGAAATGTTGACCATATCAGCATGTGGGTGGAGGAGTACACACAGACACACACACACAGACACACAGACACACACACACACACACAGACACACACACAGACACACACACAGACACACAGACACACACACACACACACAGACACACACACACAGACACACACACACACACACAGACACACACACACACACACACAGACACACACACACACACACACACACACACACACACACTGGCTCACTAGAGGATCAAGAGGGACCAAGAGCCTCTACCCCCGCAGTTTGTCACCCAACACACCAACACTCGGCATCATTGTGGAGGAATATCGTGGTGCTTGTAGCCAATGCAGCCAGTGTAAGATGAGGCGAGGACATACGGGCATATATTTGTATTATTTGCAGTACTTTGATTATCACTACTACTACTACACACCACTACTACTACTACTACTGCTACTACTACTACTACTACACTACTACTACTACTACTACTACTACTACTACTACTGCCACTACTACTACTATTGCTACTACTACTACTACTACTACTACTACTATTACTACTACTACTACTACTACTGCTGCCACTGCCACCACCGCTGCCACTGTCATTGCTACTTCCACCACCACTGCTACCATTACCACTGCCAACATACTACCACTGTTCACTACCAGCCACTACTACTACTACCACTGCCACTACTACCGCCACCACGCCACTACCCACTACTGGCCGTTTACTACTACTACTATCGCTACTACTACTACTACCACTGCCACTACTACCGCTACTACTGCTACCACTGCCACTACTGGCGGTAGTACTACTACTACTACTACTACTACTACGACTTAAAACGAGGATAATAACAATAAGACTGAAAATACCACGTCAATAAGTATGATCTTTGAGATAGCTACTAACCTATCCCTTAGGAGGATGAGGTGAGGTTAGGTTAGATGAGGTGAGGTTAGGTTAGGTTAGGTTAGATGAGGTTAGATTAAGTGAGATTAGTTTGTGGTATTAGGTTAAGTACATGACCATAATTCTTGTTTTCCTCTTCGTCAGCATCTCCTCCACCAGGTTCCTCTTACCACAGCTGCCTCGAGCTTAACACACCACCTCTGCGTCAGGACTCGAACAATCTAACTTGCCCTCGCTATGCTTAGTACAAGAGTTTGTTTACGCTCCAGTCATGGCGTCGTACGGAAACTTTCAAGCGTGATAAAGTACCCCCAGGTATTGTAGTTCCCGTGTTGACAGATGTACGCAATCGACAACAAGAGTTCATTGGTAAAACCTACGTGATGTCTTTTTTTTGGCCGTGCGTTTATTGGTTGAATTTACGTGACATCATCTTTTAGCGTGCGTTTATTGGTTGAATTTACGTGACATCATCTTTTAGCGTGCGTTTATTGGTTGAATTTACGTGACATCATCTTTTGGCGTGCGTTTATTGGTTGAATTTACGTGACGTCATCTTTTATCTTTATTTTGATTAGAAAGTAACTGGACGTCATATCGAGTTTATATATGATTAAAAAACACCTGACGACATTTCCTATATATCCATCCTGCTAAGAGAAGGAACTAAGGTGGCCTCACCCAAGGTTTATACTGTATGTGATACTGGTGGATGGAGGCGACACTGTGCAGTAAATAGGATCCCGATATTTTTAAACCCCAGCTAGAGGATTGGGGACAACTCAGGCGGCCGAGAGAGGGGGGTGACGCTTCCTCGAGTGTGTGTGCGCGCACGTTTGTGTGCGTGTGTACGTTTGTGTGCGTGTGTGTGTGTGTGACATTAAAGAAACTTTACTTCGCAGACCTCTACAGCAGCTATGGTGCAATTGAAATTTAATCAGTTCACTTGAAACTTCTACACCACACTTAAATCTAATATATTACACTTAAAGCGTCTTCACTACACTGGAAGCCTCTCCGTTAACCCGGTACTCTCGGGTTACCTTGATAGATAATTCTGATCCGTAATACCTGGCGGTGATGGGACACAGGCGACCACCGTCCTATTACTGCCTCCGAATTGGATTCCGTTTAATTGGTCAGTTACATGGGAGGTTTGCTCTGTGTATGTGTGTGTGTGTGTGTGTGCGTGTGTGCGTTTGCGCGCTCTGTAATGGTCCACATGCTTCCCTCACAAGAGAGCGGACACGAGTTCGATCCCTGGACAGGGTGAAACTACGGGCAAGTTTCTTTACGCCATTTGCCTCTGCCTACCCAGCAGTAATTGGGCACCTGGATGTTAATCGATTTGTGGATCGTGTTCCGGGGTGATGGTCAGCCAGTGCAGTTGGCGAGTTAACATAAGAACATAAGAATGGAGGAAACTGCAGCAGGCCTATTGGCCCATACTGGGCAGTCCCGTTTACACCTAACCCCTATTGCTCATATAAGCATCCAACCTATGTTTGAAGCAATTCAGCGTATTCGAGTTAATGATGATATTTGGTAACTTGTTCCATTCATCCACTACTCTGTTTCCAAACCAGTGTTTACCTATTTCACGCCTGAATCTAAATTTGTCTAATTTAAAACCATTGTTACGAGTTTGCTCCTGGTTGGATAGTTTGAGTACCTTTGTAATGTCCCCTTTGTTTAGCCCTGCCTTCCACTTATATACACCTCTATCAGGTCGCCCATCGCTCTACGTCTCTCGAGGGAGTGCAAATTAAGATGCTTTAACCTGTCTCTATACTCAAGGTTCCTAATGCCCGGGATTAGTCTTGTCATTCTCCTCTGAATTCTTTCCAAGGATTCTATATCCATTCTGTAATACGGTGACCAGAACTGAACTGCGTAATCCAGGTGTGGTCTCACAAGAGCAAGGTCTTCTCGGATTATTCCTTGACACTGGGTCATGCAGCTCGTTAACTCAAGGTGTGATTGTTGTGTTGTCGACAGCTTCTACACGTTAAACAAATTCACGCCTAGGTGGCCCTTGGGCCGGCCATCCTCGATCTTGAGGGAAAACCATTGTGTGTAAATAATAATAATAATAATTAACGGCTTATTGAAAAAAGTTCTGCAGCCCGAAGGCTGAATATATACATTGGACATAAATGACTTATTACATACATTGGTGGTTTAACAAAAGCCTTCATTAGAGAAAGGTAAAGGCACATACAGTGAACATACAGTTTAATGTAGGTGTTGAACAGCAAACTCGTAGTGCAGTAACTCCCTCCCAGATGGTGTGCGTGTCTGTGTGTATATAGGCCCCGTGTATGTAAATGCTTAGGAATCCTTCTTGACATGTATTGTACGTATGTTGGTGTGTGTGTGTGTGCGCGCGCGCGCGTTTGTGTGTGCGTGTGTGTGTGCGTGTGTGATGTTTGAATACTGTACCAACTAGTATTTATCGAGGAGAGAGAGGCAGTATCACGCTTGTGTTTTGTACGTGAGGTTTGCACGCGTGTGTGTGTGTGTGTGTGTGTGTGTGTTGGGTAGAGGAGGAGGGGTGTGGGAGGGGGAGCGGAATGTGCGTGTATGTTTACTTATGTACACACGTTCATAGTCACGTGTACCGGTTTTTATATGGTGTGTGTGTGTGTGTGTGGCTAGTCACACACACATACACACACACACTGCCGCTCATAAATAATTAACAAGGCCTCAAACACCACTGTGGTGAACATTAATAATTGTTCTTTGTTGGTAGTAGAGCACTAACACCTGACCTGACCTGACCTAACTAATATAGAATGAATGAGACTTTAATACCATATAAGGATTTTGTTCAGTTAAATTTTTGTTAAAGTTGATTTAGCCTTCGTAATAGTACAGGTAAAGGTAGTGGGATTTTGTCCAGTTGATTAATATTGTGGTGGAGTTATGTCCAATGGGAGTTATGTCCAATGGGTGTTATGTCCAATGGGAGTTATGTCCAATGGGTGTTATGTCCTGTGTGTGTGTTTTGTACCCTTGTGTGTTGATACATTGCAGAGCCGTGTTATTGTGTGAAGGTCAGGTATAACTAGGAAAGAACAAGTAAGCTTAATGATTCAACGTGTGTGTGTGTGTGTGTGTGTTTTATTCTTGTTTTTTCGTTAAGTCATGTCGTTATTTTTGTGTTTATTATTTATTATTATTATTATTATTATTATTATTATTATTATTATTATTTATCATATTATTATTATTATTTATCATATTATATCATTATTATTATTATTATTATTATTATTTTTATTATTATTATTATTATTAATTATTATAAAACTTGGTGTGAATTATACTTCCCTCCCCCACGCCTTCTCCCCACGCCACCTGCCTCCATCCACGCCCTCCCTGTCTCTTTACCCACACACACCCTCCATCTCTTCACTTATCTGTGTCTCCTTCTCCTTCTCGTCCTTCTCCCCTCCTTTCTCGTCTCCTCCCTATCCATTTATAACACTATCGTCTCCCCCTGTCTCTACCCTCTTCTCCCCCTCCTCTCCTTATCTCCCTTCTTATTATCCTCCTCCTTTCCCAACTCTTTCTCTCTCTCTCTCTTCCATAACCTCTCTCATCTTCCTCCTCTCCCCTCCTCCTTACCTCCCCCTGCCCCCTCCTCTCCCCCTACCTCCCCCTCCCCCACCCACAACAATAACAATAATCGGGTATAATGTTGATCATCTCATAACAATAATGGCGACTGGGGGACAACGAACCTAGATTTGTTTTGTTTTTATTTAGAGAGAAAAAATATTGCCGTCCTTCGCTCATCTGGCAAAATAAACGGATGAATAGTATTGGCGGAAAAAAATAATTAATGGTTTTAGGAAGGGAGGAAGTATTTTGGTTTATTCTGTTCTTATTTATTTATTTATTTCTTGGATTATTTATTTATTTTATTTATTTATTGGATTATTTATTTATTTTATTTATTGTTGTATTTTTATTTCATTAATTATTTTTATTTATTTATTTATTTTTTTCATTTATTTATTTATTTTTTTATTTATTGGCTTATGAATTTTTATTTATTTTTCTATATTTACTTATTATATATTTTATTTCTCATTTATCCTGTGTTCTTCGTTGTGTGTTCCTCGTTGTGTGTTCCTCGTTGTGTGTTCCTCGTTGTGTGTTCCTCGTTATGTGTTCCTCATTTTGTATTTCTTCATTTTGTATTTCTTCGTTATGTGTTTCTCGTTATTGTGTTTCTCATGTGTTCCTCGTTGTTGTATTCCTCGTTGTATGTGTTCCATTTGCTTGTATTTCCTCATTGTGCTGCTTCATTGTGTATTTCATCGTTATGTATTTCCCCTCGTTGTGTGTTCATCATTGTATGTTCCTCGTTGTAATGTTCCCTCGTTGTGTGTTTTCTCATGTGTTCCTCGTTGTATGTTCCTCGTTATGTGTTCTTCATTGTATGTTCCTCGTGTGTTTCCTTGTTGTGTTCCTCATTGTGTTTTCTCATTGCATATTTCATCGTCGTGTTCATCGTCCTTCCTCGTTGTGTTCCTCGTCGCATGTTCATCGTCGTCTATCCACTTATCGTCCTTCGTCTCTACACGGTGACGAATTGGGTCAACCGGAGGATAACCACCGTGACCTTGGTTGTCCCCAGGGCAGGAATGCAGGTAGGTCTACACACACACACACACACACACACACGCGCGCGCATTAAATCATATAGTTCATCATCGTCATATAGTTCATCATCGTCACATTAGTTTAAGTATTAGGTCACGGTAGGTCATCGTAGGTCACGGTAGGTCATCGTAGGTCACGGCATATCATAATAAGTCATCGTAGGTCACCTTAATACCTTCATCTTTCTCCTCTTATCACTCACCTCTGTTTAATCTCTTCTGTAGGGGGGGAGGGGGATGGATACTTATTAATGACGATAACCGTTGATAAAAAAATCCAGGGAAACTTTTATGGGAAAAGATTTATTATAATTTACGTGCGTTAGTCATGTTACCTTGGGAGGGTATTCAGTGATTTTGTTATTTCTTGTTATTGAATTATCCTGTCACGATATGATGCATGAGGCTTTTGTGTTGTATCGTGTAAGACACTCATGCTGTACTGTGTCCCTGGTTCTACACTTGGGCGATTTGACACATTGCGTGACGATTTCTCAAGAGAGCGTTTGAAAAATTGCCTCTAAGTTTACGTATAAATTTCTGGCGATGTTATAAATTTAGGGAGGTGGGAATTGGGTGAAGGGGGTAGGGTGGTGGGAGGGTTGGGGTGAATGAAGGGGGTAGGGTGGGAGAGGGTTGGGGTGGGTGAAGGGTGGTGGGAGGGGGTTGGGGAGGTGGGTGGGGGGTAGGGTGGTTGGAGTGGGTGGGGGTAGGGTGGGAGAGGGGTTAGGGTGGGTGGGGTAGGGTGGAAGAGGGTTGGGGGGTAGGGTGGGGGGAGGGTGGGGTAGTTTATCGCGTGGTAAACGTTGGGCTCTTCAAACAGTTTATCTACACAAGCCTAGCAAGAGTGAGGCAAAAATTGGGTTAATGGCATTCAACAGTTAATAAATTTTTTTAGTGTCTTTTGGGAGACTGGCAGATGGTTCACACACACACACACACACACACACACACACACACACACACTTGCAAAAAGCTGTGTCAATCTACCCTCGTACACTTACACAACTGAGAAACTTCTGGTCAATAACTCGACTTCCATTCAGCCAAAGAAAAAAGTCTTCGTCAGTTAGTTTCATAAGACTTGAAGGACAAGACTAACACACACACACGAACGACCAGCCTGACAAAGATACTATTCACTAACAAACACAAGTGACTCCCACCAGACATAAAAGAAATTTCCTTGGGAGGTTTATGAAGCGAGAAGAGCAGGCCCCAACACCACCGACCGGGGAGAAGAGCAGGCCCCAACACCACCGACCGGGGAGAAGAGCAGGCCCCAACACCACCGACCGGGGAGAAGAGCAGGCCCCAACACCACCGACCGGGGAGAAGAGAGCAGGACTGGGGAGAAGAGCAGGCCCCAACACCACCGACCGGGGAGAAGAGCAGGCCCCAACACCACCGACCGACCGGGGAGAAGAGCAGGCCCCAACACCACTGACCGGGGAGAAGAGCAGGCCCCAACACCACCGACCGGGGAGAAGAGCAGGCCCCAACACTACCGACTGGGGGGGGTGAGGGACTCGATATTGACTGACTGCTGGACGACACACCCCCCTCCTCCCCTCCATCCCCCTCTTTAGGCTCTCCTTCTACAAGTCTTTTGCCTGCAAGACCAAAAGCTCCCTTTACTGTATGGTTTTTATCAAGTATTATAACAGACAGACAGACAGACAGACACAGACAGACAGACAGACAGACCACTTTACAACCCCCAAATATGACCCAAGAGCCGAAGAGATCATAAACAAGGGTTAAAAAATCGATCTCATATTACCGATCAGTGTTCCTTACAAAACTATGCGTAATAAACTTGACAAAACAAACAACTTACAATATAGAAGCATAACGCCAGCAGCAGTTGTAGGTATGTTTACGAGTCTGGAAAACTGACTTCTGTGAGGTGACTTCTCTGACGGGTCAAAGGCACGAGGGGGGGGCGGGCGGTAAGGGTGTTGTATCAGAGGAGAAATGTGTGCGTGTGTGTATGGGGGGGGGGACCCTCGTCTCCAGTATATACACGTTTTATACCCACCAAAAGAACGCGTCGAACAAACTCCTTGAAGCGAGATCCCCATCAACGACACACAGCTAGAGAGGAAAGGGTATCTTATTGGAGACTCGGTTCCATCCTATATGATACACACACACACACCAGCGAGCATCACTACTGCTGTATCATAATGGAAGACCAACTAATGGACGACCAGTATATATACATCATGAATCAGTCTCCTCGTGTTGCGGGGTACATCTTGGCTCATCAACTTTCCCCGTCAGTAGTCCCCGGGTGAACCTGACACTCAAACACCACCTCAGCCCCTCCCTCCTAACCCTCTCCCCTCCCTAACACCCAGCCACAAGTTTCCTCTAGTCATATGCTAAACTAAGTCAACAGGAGGAGAAACTTTTACTGCGTGGAGAGCCCCTCTGGTGGGTGGGTGGGGTGGATGGGTGGGCAGGAGGGCGGTGTTGGTGAGGTGGGTGGGTGGCCAGGAGGGCGGTGTTGGTGAGGTGGGTGGGTAGGGGGTGTTACCTAGTAATAAATGAACCTCCATAAAAAGAATTTCCGGAGGCTCTCAGGTGATGGTAGTTTTAGTAGGTTTGTTTAACTTGTCAACCAACACAGAAATTGTTGTAGTTTTTCGTGCCTCTCGTTAGCGCATCCACCCCCCACCCCACCTCCCCCCACCTCCCCCCTAAAAAACAAAAAAACTTAACCTCGTATTTTTTTCTCCTATCAGAGATGCTTCATTCCCCCAGAGTTGTGTGTTCTCGTGCAGCTGCGGATTTTGATTTGCAAGTTGATATGCAGGCGAGTTTTGTGCGACCACTACCACCACCAACTTCTTCTCCTCCTCCTCTCCTTCTCCTCCACCACTTCCTCATCATTATCATCATCCTCCTCCTCCTCCACATTTCCTTTATCATGCAGAAAATGTTGAGTCTCAAAATTCTCCCTCGAGGCTATATTGTTTTAATTTTCTCGAATGTGACGGTATAATTCCTCCTCCTTCTCCTCTCTTGGCCCTCCTCCTTCCTCCTCTTTCTTCCTCTTCCTCCTCCTCCTCCTCCCCCGGAGACAGTAGTATACAGTAATATCATTAAGGTTCCTCCAGGTCTCTACAACCTCCTGCAGATCTAGAAGAAAAAGACGAAAAACTCACCATTAATATATATAATAAACCCCCAAGATTACGCCTAACCACCAAGGTTCCCAACAACTCCTCAACCAACCTAACCTAACCTAACCTAACCTAACCTAACCCAGCAATCCAACCTAACCCAACCACCAAGGTCTCCACTCAACTCCCTAACCTAACCTAAACCCAATCCCAACCCAACTTAACCCAACCTAACCTAACCCAACCCAACCACCAAGGTCCCATCAACTCCCTAACCCAACCTAACCTAACCCAACCAACCCAACCCAACCCAACCCAACCTAACCCAACCTAACCCAACCTAACCCAACCCAATCCCAACCCAACCTAACCTAACCTAACCTAACCTAACCCAACCCAACCCAACCCAACTCCAACCTAATCCTTAACCCAACCTAACCCAACCTAACCCAACCTAACCTAACCTAACCTAACCCAACCTAACCTAACCTAACCTAACCTAACCTAACCCAACCTAACCTAACCTCTTGATAAGATACAACAGCAGGAGTATAGACACTTTAAATCCCAGATAAGAAGATTAATTACATGAAATAAAAGAAACACAGTAGACTCCGAGTCGCTTCACCCCACGAAAAAATGATCTCAGCGTCACTCATTAGCACAGGTGAGAGAGATTGGTTCAGGTGAGAGAGATTGGTTCAGGTGAGAGAGATTGGTTCAGGTGTGATGTGGTGATGCTTTGTCGTGGGGTCCTGATCTCATGCGCAGGGAGGAGGGGGGGGGATAACGACGCTTTTATGTATTGTGTCTAAATCAAAATACTGCGTTAATTGGGTCTATCTGTATTGTGTTCTTGGAGTGTGTGGGATGGGGAGGGGTGGGGTGTGGGGAGGGGTGGGGTGTGGGAGGGGTGGGGTGTGGGAGGGGTGGGGTGGGGAGGTGGGGTGTGGGAGGTGTGCTGCAGGTGTGGGGAGGGGGTGAGGGAAATGAGGAGGAGGGTAACTGGAAGGGGGAGGTAGGAAGAGAAGGCATGTGGTGAGAGTAGAAGAAGAAGAGCGGTAACTTAACACGCATTTCACCATAGGCATATCACTGTGAACTAACACCACATTATATACATACAGTACACCCCAGTCGATCTCTCCTGTCATAACACGCACCACCGCCAGACCTTCTTGACCAGGTGGAAAGTACATGAACATTATACAGTATACCAGTTTGATGAGTTACCGGGGATGGTCTTAAAAAAAAAAACTGGGAAACTCCTTTTTTATTTCGTTCCTGGTCCAGCGCTGCAACTTAAAAAAATAATAATAATAGTTGAATATATTTGAGGGTTAAAATGAAAGGAAGGAAGAAAAAAAAGTCGGGATTTTTAATTTTATAGGTTTATTTCTTTTCTTATATCGTGGAGGGTAATTTATTTTTATTTATTTATTTTTATTTTTTTAAATCTTTAGTAGACAAATTGAGGTTAGGGGTAATACAGTACTATGGGGCTTTCATTATTAAAACGCTAGTGGAAATTAATTGCTGGCTGTTGTATATACTGTTGTCTCTGGGGTAAATGCCGCAGTAGAGAAATGTTCAATGTCCTTAGGAAAGCCTCTGTGTCCTTGGGAATTTATAGTGTACTTAAAAAAAAAACCGCTCAAATGACCCTGTAAATGCCTCATTCTCCTCGGAAAGTGTCCTGGTGTCTTAACCATTTTATAAACTGTCCATTATACAGGAAAACTGGCCACATCGTCGACAATCCTCAATGAATCTTAACAAATATACCTTAATAACGTTGTTTACTCTTGTCTACTAAAAATGTTTACATGTCGACACAAACAACCTCATCCGGCCCCCCCCTCCTCCCCAATAAAAAAATCTATAAATAACGTTTTGTGTTACGTCACCAAAGTCCTCGATTTTATTCACCTGTTTTAAGTAAAGTTGATGTATCCAGGTATAACAACTACTGTACCGGGGTCTTGAAGCATCACTCACTAAAGTCAGTCGTACTGTATTGAATAACAACTCCTGTACCGCGAGGAATAGTCCATCTTGTTTGATATTTGTTTGTGTGTTGTTTATGTGTTGTTTATGTGTTGTTTGTGTGTTGTTTGTGTGTTGTTTGTGTGTTGTTTGTGTGTTGTTTATGTGTTGTTTGTGTGTTGTTTGTGTTGTGTGTGTGTTGTTTTGTTTGTGTGTTGTTTGTGTGTTGTTTGTGTGTTGTTTGTGTGTTGTTTATGTGTTGTTTGTGTGTTGTTTGTGTTGTGTGTGTGTTGTTTTGTTTGTGTTGTTTGTGTGTTATTTATGTGTATTTAATGTGTTGTTAATGTGCTTCAATAACTAAGATCTCTGGTATATATTCTGAATGATACAATCTAAATGTAACAGCTATTGGTTAGTGAGTAATACTGATGTTGTTTAAAATACATTTTAACACGTCGAATTGTATACCTATTATAAAAACATCAAACCTGCCATCATTAATTAGTGATTAGGTGAGTTATATTCCTTGTGTGTGTGTGTGTGTGTGTGTGTGTGTGTGGGGTGGGGTTGCTGGGCGTGTGTGTGTGTGTGGGTGTGTGGGGCGGTTGTTATGTGGGTGTGTGTGGGGCGGTTGTTGGCGTGTGTGTGTGTGTGTGTGTGTGTGGGGTGGCTATTGGTGTGTGTGTGTGTGTGTGTGTGTGGGGCGGGAAGGTTATGTGTGTGTGGGGTGTGTGTGTGTGGGGTGTGGGTGTGTGGGGCGGGTTGCTGGCGTGTGTGTGTGTGTGTGGGGTGTGTGTGTGTGTGTGTGTATGTGTGGGGCGGGTTGCTGGCGTGTGTGCGTGTGTGTGTGCGTGTGTGTGTGTGGGTTGTGTGTGTGTGTGGGTTGTGTGTGTGTGTGTGTGTGTGTGAGTTATGGTCTTAGTCTAACCACCTATCATAGAGACATTACGTGTGGGTGTCTTTGTTATTAATCGCTATACCAACCCTGTGTCATGACTAACCAGCCCCCAACGAGTCATTTGTTAATAGGATGATTTGTTTACTGGGCTGTCAGGTCATTGATGATATACTGCAGTAGGGGGGCGATTATGATGGATATTATTGACTATAGACCTCAATGTGATTATTTATAAGGGAGTGAGGGATAAGGGATAAGGATGATCGAGGTGTATTGGGTGCGGTTGTCAGGGTGGAGATGAAATATATAGTAGGTATGAGAGGTATGATGATGGGGGGGGTAGCAGTGTTTTTTTTTATATGTGAAAAAATTTCTCACTAGTCAGGTTTGGATTATTATTTTTGGATTTATTTGTTACATTTATCCTACACTACTGGGATATATAACTCTATTATATTTCAACAAGATGAACAATACTTACTGATGTCGACCACCTGTTACGAGTGTTGAGGAAGGACTTAACTAAAGGCTATGGAGTCGAAGGTCTAGATTCTCAAGGGTTCGTGTTGTTTTCTCACAAGTCAATGGGGTATATACTGTTTACTGTATATATAAACACCGCCTTCACTGTTTTTACGATTACTTGCACTGTATATCACATAGCAACATGACCTGAGGTATAGGAGTCATAAATATGTTCTATGTTGATTTTGTTCATTAATTCGTGTTAACGGAACGTGTCTAGCCGAGGTGGAGTACATTTTTTTTTTAATTATTTAAGATTTTTTTTGTTAAATTATTAGCTGAGGTCAATTAGTTATACTCGTTCTTACATCTTTAGTTACCAGAAAAATTAGTCGTGTTAACCTTAAAATAACCAGAACTGACTGAGAGAGAGAGAGAGAGAGAGAGAGAGAGAATTTGGATGTGTGTGTGTGTGTTGAGTGAGTCGAGGGTACACAAGTTAGTCATCTCCCCAGCTGTGGTTCATGACGGCTGACTCACCTGATGATACCGAGTAATTAATATATCCTGGGTGAGAGGGGGGGGCAGGTGAGACGTTGATGACATAGAGCTCACCTGGAGGATGAACTTGTCTCTTACTCATAGGTATTATCAGGCAATAACCTCAGTGATGATTACCAGTCGTCAGGTAAACTTACCACCTGGCTGCCCGGGTGGAGAGAGGGAGAGGGTGAGGGAGGAGAGAGGTGGAGGGGAGAGAGGGAGGGGATAGGGTGAGGGAGGTGGAGGGGTGAGAGGGAGGGGATAGGGGAAGTCGCTGGCCTTCACTCAGACAACACCACAGCCAGTCCTACTCTCGTAATTCCTAAACACAGATATAAAAAAGTTTTGTCAGACAGCAGAGAAACTGTCACACGTACGTACAGGTGTGTGTAACAGCCCGTGTTATCCACTGAGCCGCTGTAACAATAAACATACTGATGGCTGTCAATTTATTATAAGAACATTCATAATGTAACAGGTATAGTGACGTAACTCTCCAGATACAGAAAATGTAATGCACTTCTGTACTAAATTAAATTTAAGGAAACATCTTATCCAAACTCAAACCAGTTAAAATTGTCTTAACTTAAAACTAACACGATTTAACCTTAACAATATACTGTATATACTGTACCACGTATATCTAGTACATGGCGGCAGTATAACCATTAATACACTTGTCACATTTAAATTTTAATCGGGTCCCAATGGGGACGGCCGCTCCCTGCCACACACACACACACACACACACACACACACACACAGACATCAAGCAGCTTGGTGTGTGTGTGTGTGTGTGTGTGTGAAGCTTAAATTGAATTCCTAAATTCAGATTGCTGTGTTTGATCACAACTTACACAGTACTACAGCTGTGTTGATGTAGCGGGTGTTGATATGAGGCCTCCAGGTGCGTATCTTACTTCTCTCATCCTCATGATTATATATATATATAGTATATATATATATATATATATTTATATATATATATATATATATATATATATATATATATATATATATATATATATATATATATATATATATATATATATATATATATATATATATATATATGTGTGTATTTAATTTTTTTTTACCCAGCTCAGTGAGGAGGAGGCTGCAGCGGTAGATTGATCTAAAGTTTGGTGTTTAAAAGTGTGTGAGTGTTAGGTGTGACTTGAGAGTGTTTAGTGTATTGCTACTTCGCATAATTTTAGAGTTAGAGCTTCCTGGGAGCTACTGTGATAGGATGTGTACTAAAGGGAATTTAGATTGATTGAAATTTGAGGAATATGAAAATGGATATGTTGTATTGGTTCTTCACTGTCAGAGCGGCAACCTGAAGAAAAACAATGGTAGAAAGAGAAAATATCAACACAAACCGCGGAGATATGAAGAGTTAAGTTATCGGAAAACCCAGAAGAAGAAACGGAAAAGAAAAACTGTAGCCCTCTCCCCTTCCCTTCCTCCCCTTCCCTTCCTCCCCTTCTCTTCCTCCCCTTCCCTTTCTCCCCTTCTCTTCCTCCCCTTCCCTTCCTCCTTGCTTTCAGACCTCCAGATAGAAACACAAGAAAATGTAAGGTGTGTTTACAATGTGTCCTAATGTTTGTGTTTACATAGTCCCTTGAGGAAGTCACATATTCAAAACAGCAGTCTGAATTTCATAATTTTTCTGGACAAAACTGTATCCTTCAAGGCGGGCGTCCCTGTTGGAGTCTTTACAGCTTCACGCACGAGTCCAAGACAGCGATGAAGAATACAGAAAGATACAGAGAATAATGAAATACAAACCCCAGGAGGGATTCGGAAAACACTGACATCAGAACACCTGGTCAACACACTTGGTCAAAACACCTGGTCAACATTCCGTACCTGGAAAAGTGTCACCTCTCAACACATTATGGTGGCAGGTGTGTCCAGTGACCCTCACCAACGTATACTTACACCTGAATTATATATGTTAATACTGTTATATATAATATGCTCTTAGGGGAAAAAGTATTGTTGACTATATACCAAGTGTTTCGTGTCTGGCTTCCGTGTTAAGGTCTTCATGTCCTTGTGTGCGTATTTGTGTGTGTGTCGGGGGGTGGGGTGTTTGCTTCTGAGCGTGCGTCCTTGTTTTTGTGTACGATTACGTGTGTGTGTGTGTGTGTGTGTGTGTCTACCTGTGTATTACTGTGTGTAGCTGCTCAGGTATAATTGTGTGGAGGTATAATTCTCGCTGGTTAATTAATCCGATCTCCGCTCACTAAACACCCTGATCCCCTTCACCATTAACAGTCACACAGTCACCAGTTAATCCTTAATTCCTCTCGTGACTCAACCGCTGTGAAGGGATGTAGGACCAGTCTATTATCAGTCAACTTAATGAATTTAATCAGTCAATGTATCAGTCCATTCAGTCAGTCAATTACTCCAGTTTATTCGATAAGTCTAGTCAATCTGAGAAATTCAATTAATCCATCCAGTTATTCAGTCATTTAGTCAATCAGAGTGAAGCATTATGACCGGCACTGTACTCGACAGCCTTCCCATCCCCAACTGTAAAGGTAGGTGCCGGTATCTATTCACAGTTGGGTGGTAATGAACCGGTGGGCCCACAAGCGCGAACCAACGACCCATAGAACTGAATAGTGAGCACGATAACCACTCGACCTCCGCACACTGCATATGTAAGAAGCTATTAAAAAAAAACTCAACTCGTATTCTGTGCAGGATGAGTTTACCTGGTGATTGGTGATGAGGGAACGCCCCCCCCCCCCTCCGAACAGCGATCAAATAGGAAATTACAATCACAGAGAGAGAGACTAACTAGGTACAGCCAATTAATACCATACAGCGGGACGGAAATTAACGCAGAGTGAATCTTTGTGTGTGTGTGTGTGTTCCAATTTATTTATTTATGTTTTTGTTTATTTACACACACTTACTCTTTTCATGCTCTTGGTATATCTAATAAGCTGTCATGTTGCTCAAGGCTCCTCCTCCTCCTCCTCCTCCTCCTCCTCCTTTTCGTCCTCCTCCTCCTCCTCCTCCTCCTCCTCCTCTTTCGTCCTCCTCCTCCTCCTCCTCCTCCTCCTTCTTCGTCCTCCTCCTCCCTCCTCCTCCCCTCTGTCTTCCCTGTCTTCCCTCCCTCCCTCACCAAGACACTCACCACACAATGGCTGACCCACACGTATTATTAGAGTTAAGGTAAGTTATAAGACGCTGTTTGGTAAAGGTGATCTTCTCCTCAGGTAGATGTGAAGTTTTGAGAGAAGTTTCTTTTATTTGTTTTGACAGTTGAGGAATTTAGCTGTGGCTTGGTTGTGTAGGATTTGCGATTGTGTTTTGATTTTTTTTCTCTGCTCTCTGCTTGTTCTTTCTTTTCTTCTTTTCTTTGGACTGGACTGACCTACCACATGCCACACACACACACACACCACCACTCACTCACCACTCACCACCACACACACCACACACACACCACTCACCACTACCTACACCACCACACACACTCACTCACTCACTCACCACACACACACCACACTCAACACACACACACCACACACACACACACAAGCTTAAACAATATATAGATTAAAACGTCAACAAGGGACTCTTACATTCTCCCATAAAGTGTTGGCCAAACGAAGAGTCAACACATCTTGAGAAAGTGTTAATTAAAGCAAGGACACCTGAAGAAAACTCAAGGTAAAATAGGAGCATCTTCAGAGGGTCACTGTCAACATCTGAGTCACTTGAAAGTTACACCACGATAGTCTCACCTTTTTTTTTTTTAATTAATTTGTACCCAGGTTTACGGTTTCGTCCTGAAGATCAAGTCAAGTTAAACACATACAGATTTTTTTTTTTAACCTTATAGAGTTCAAACAAGTGATACATAACCAGGTGTTTGAAGCAAGTAAAACAATCAAAACAATCAAACAAGTAACTTCTTCATATTGTTTATTTTTCTTCTAGTAGTAAGTGAGGAAATAGAACAAAACTTTTCACGAACTTTTCTTTCTTGGCCGGTGAAGATATTTGACCCAGCCAAAGTCCGCTATATGAACCAACACCACCAAGGCGAATTTTACCCTGTGTGTGTGTGTGTGTATATATGTGTGTGTGTGTGTGTGTGTGTGTTGTGTGTGTGTGTTTGTGTATCGCTCTCACCACGTCATCAAGTAGACCCAAGTACCTTGTTAATCTGTTGATCCTGTGATGTCTTAATCCAGCCATGGTTGAAAGTGTTTAGCCTCTGTGTGACTTTGTACAGCCAGAGGGAGGAGGAGGAGGTAAGGAGGAGGAGGAGGATTTACGGAGATGTTTGGGAGCTAATTATGTTTTGGGGGAGTTATTTAGGGATATTTTCAGAGATATTAAAGACAGATGTGCTGGATATTTACGGAAGTATTCAAATAGTTGTGGAAAATATTTGGGGGAGATGAACATGCATACTTTAGGAGATATTGAAGGAGATGTTTGGAGATATTGGAGATGTTTGGAGATATTACGAGTATTTAGAGATGTTTGGAGATAATAATGAGATATTTAGAGATGCTTGGAGATATTGAAGGGAGATATTGAAGGAGATATTTAGAGATGTTTGGAGATATTGAAGGAGATATTTAGAGATGTTTGGAGATATTGAAGGAGATATTTAGAGATGTTTGGAGATATTGAGTGAGATATTCGGTGGGGATAATTTGGGAGGAATTTATCGAGTTAACTGGCACCTTATGCTTGCTGCCTGGGTGACGCGTCAATGTAGGTATTATTATTATTATTATTATTATTTGTAAGGTTCTCGAGGTATTTGTTTTAAAGTTTTTGCCAATATTAACATTTCTTTTAGGATTTTATAATTTCTTATGGCATCTCTTAAGACACCATCCTCCATCTTGACCTTCCAATCTTAATTATTTTCATAACTTCATTATCTTCATTTCTTCATTATCTTCATTATTTTCATTATCTTCATTAGCTTTTAAGTTCTTATTAACACATTCTCACCTATAGCGACCGATCACATGGGCACCTGACTTTACAGATGGGGGAAATGAAGGCTATCGAGTGCAGTGCCGGCCATGTTGTCTAGTTCATGTGGCTGACCCAAAAAAGAAATAGATTCGCCATGCTTGTGGAACTCGCTCTCACTTTCTTTAAAATTAGAGGAAATTTATTCAATGAAAAGGCGTAAA
>NW_024757794.1:6745203-6787703 GCF_018991925.1 Homarus americanus
GTCTGACTCAGCTTAATTCACAATGAGTCGTAAGTCATACACACGGCTTCACCAGGTAATTACTCTACACCCATGTATCAGGTGAGAGATGTCGTGATTTCTACTACGCCTTTATTTATCTTTCTGTATTGATACAATGATACACTGTTATTATTCCTGTGTATCAGTTATGTGTCGTGTTGGCTATACTTTTATGTATCTCTTTGTGTTGATACGTGATGTTGGTACACTGATATTGTCTATGTATCAGTTCTGTGTCGTTGTTGGCTAGGTGGGGACATGAAGCTCTTGAACGGAATGCACCATCTATGTCCTTGTATTAGCCTCTGTCATATAGGTTGAAGTATTTATATAAGTGTGGGTTAATTACATTAGACTTGTATAACTATCATCCCCTGTAACTTTCCACTAGCTATGAGGTTCATGTTCAGAGCACGTGATAAGGTGTGGCTATGGGAAGTCGCGTCATTTGGTGCTGAGCTAAGGATTAAGTAACTGGCTCTCTGGCCACCTATTGCGGGAGTAGTTTTGATGACCCTGACGAGAGGAAGACATTATTTAGAGCCATCGTTGAGGTGCTCCGTCTTCTCCTTCGAGGGAGGACGTAGGATATATTCCGTTCTCCCTCGAAGGGTCTCTACTCAAGATCACTCCCACTCTTACATCAATCGGACTTATTTTAGAAGAGCTAATCTAAGTTAGCCTCCGTCCTCATTTAACACTCATAGTTACAGTGATTAAGTTACGGTGATAATCCTTTTGGAAAGTGTACATAGAAACCTTTTATAATAAACACACAGAAGGAACCTATTGGATTTCGTAACTGAAGACCCAATAAACATTTATCTATGTTCTAGTTCGGCTAGAATATAAGGTAACATCCTTCACAAGTGATTGTTACAAGTGGTGACAACCCAGGAAGGTTGTTACATATATGACAGCTTTACAAGTAGTTGTTATACAACAAGTAACAGTCACCTCAACAGATACACAGTTGGTAGAGATATTATATTCTCTCCATTACTGTGTTAAACTGTTGCTAAGAAGTTATTGTTACAAAGGTGGTAGTGAAAGGCAGCTAAAGATAGCTTAAGACCGGACCCATAACAATAACCAGTGTCAGTTTTACAAAACAAAAAACACTGTAACAACAAAAGAAGATATTGTTACATAGTTGGCAAAGCGTAGCTTAAGAGGACCCAGTCTAGGACCAGTCTTCAGGACCAGTCTACAGTTAGTCAAGTGTACTCCAAGTATCCATGACAATTCTCATAACAGAAGTTATTCGTCACACTGGAGTTGAGTAACAGTTGAGATAATCTGTTCTGTTACTCATGCTGTGATGTAACAAATTTTTTAACAGTTTCATAAGTGGCAGCGAAAAGTACCGGATCCTATCTAAGATCAGTGTCATTTTTTTTAAACCGAAAAAGAAAAACTTGTTGAATTATTTTTTGTACTAGGTGCACCTGGATATATACCGCCGTGAGAAGTCTTATGTTGAGTGATGCTCATTTTGTCATCCAAGATGATGTACATTTTTTTCTTTATCAATAACCATTATGAGTTATTGATAATTGCTGTATTATGGCAACACTCCTGTGAGCTGAAGTGAACATTAGTTCTGCAAATTAATCGTTCGCCGTCCTGGACGTGAGTCAGCAGTTTCTTATGGCGTGAGTAACCCCAGCATGCCCCTCAGTGATGACATTTGCGTCTCCGACCACGAAGGTTGTAGAGATTTGTCAGCATTCTGAAGCACAGCGTGGTGGATGCACTTGTGTACCCAAGAGTCCTCGACTTCACTGGCAGGGAGCAGCTTCTCCAGTTGGCTGTACTCAGGATTTTCGTGGACATTGACCCAGTCACCGGGACCTTCGTATCATCTGTGTCTCCTGTGAGTGACACACGCAAGTCTGCGGGATTTGCGGCAACATTTTCACATTCAAGAAATTCCAGAAAGGATTCTTCGTGTAAAGCCTACCAGGAATTGGTGTTTTACAGACATACACTATATTTATAAACACAAATATATATATTCTACACCATACCATCACACGTTAACCGTCGTGAGACTGTAGGTTATGTTTATTCTATAGTTGTCTTACTTATTTTAATATATACTGATGTGATATATTACCAGTAATTGTGATTGTGTAGTCTTATTTTTTATTTTTATTTAATATATACCGATGTAATATAATTTCCAGTAGTTTTCACCTGTTCATATATTGATAATTTAATTATTTTACTTACAATTTATTTCAATTTACTGTAAATGGATGGACAAGGTTACTGTTTAGTCTCCATTGCAGGTGAGCTCTATCGTGATGTCAAAGCTAATAACAAGAGTTCTACCTGGCTGGATGGTGGTCATACCTATAGTCCCGGCTCAACGAGTTCTAAATAACTCTAGAACAAAGGCCAAAATGATTTTTTTTGGTTTGTATCTAAATAATTTTTCAAACCTTAGACGTAGAAAATGCGGATTTTTTTCCAGGAAGGATAATAATGTTAATAATGTTTAAACCGTAAGTATTTCAGGTTAATAATATTAATAATTTTCAAACTGCAAATATGATAGTTCTATATTAATGTTAATGTCATAGGCACATCTTTTTAAACTGCAAATATGATAGTTCTATATTGATATTGTCACAGACTGTAAATATTCAGCCATACCGTTGTAGAACCCTTCACAACTCAGTACCATCGCTCTCTGCAAAGGTGAATGTTTCGTCCGAGAGTCTCAATAAACATTTATCTATGCTCTAGTTCGGCTAGAATATAAGGTAACAGCTTTACAAGTGATTGTTACACGTGATGACAACCCAGGAAGGTTGTTACATATATGACAGCTTCACAAGTAACAGTCACTTAACAGTTAAACAGTTGGTAACGGTAGAGATAATTTGTTCTCCCCATCACTGTGTTATACTGTTACTAGAAGTTTCCGTTACATCCACAAGATAATAATATCACGTGTGAAAAAAAAAATAGAAAGGAAGATCATTTTATTTTTTATTTGTTGAAACTATATTGTGATTTATTTTGTTGCTATTAAGAGAATCTGGTCTAGTGTCTTGTCATTTAATTGTTTATTTATAGTAAGGAGAGTGTGATTGGGCCTGGTGATTCTTGCATAACTTGATCGTTACTAGATTGTAAAATAATGTGCATTTGTTTTAACATATTCAATCTGTCTGGGGGAAATAATGGGAGGCCACTAACTGAACGGGAAAATGGCACTAGGAAAACATCATTTACCTGTATGTAGCAGGACAAGCGTCAATAATGGCGGGGCCACTAAACCTAATGGCGCTCATCGGCATATACAGTCATTACCCTCAGCTGCAACTGTGAATTATTGGACGACAGCTATTTATTCTCATGTAGTGACAGGAGGGAAGATCAGTTCGTTTAACTTGTCTCTTATATCTCATGATCGGTATTGGAATCATCACAGATCAGTAAGATTTTCCCCGAGGTGTTTGCCGGCGTTAATAGTGTACTTGTTGTGGTAAAGGGAGGTGTTTATGAGCCTCGACTGACTTGTAACTTATTTAAGAGAATATTATTGACGCCTCCAAGATCCCTGTTACTTCCTGGGTAACCTATTGGTGTCTTAATAGTCATAAATGATTCGTTTTTTTCTGTTGTGAATATTGGGGAATGTTTCACCACAAATTATGGATGTTTCATTGCCTACTGGCCAACGTCAAGTGACCTGGTGAAATTATCTCGGCTAGAACAACTATGGTCTGGACACGAGTCAAGAAGAAATATAAGTGAAGAGCGGTGCGTCTCTTACCAAATGTTGGTGCTCGGTTGAACTATTATGAAGCACGCTCCGACCTTGGTTCAGTGGTTGCTTCAAAAGGCAGTGACTCAACAGGTGCACCGCGACGAACCCTGAATTAGTGTGCTTGACTTGAATTCCTCGGCCATAAACCTGGGATTCACAGTTGTCAAACAACAAACCTCACATTTTCTTGTCAGGCGCCACGCTGTCGTACAACACGTGAGGCACCTTGGTCGTCTGCTTGTGCTGCACTTACAGCACTTGAGGTGAGTCTTCCCTCACACTTGAATAAATTCTCAAGTTGACAGTGTTAACCTTGGCGCACAGTTCTTAATAATGATTACATTTTAATTTCGAGATGAGATGTTTAGTGGGAATTCGGCCATTTTAATGAGCTGTGGAAGTTTAAAGGTGTGAGTTATGACCTTGGTGATGGCTGATGGCCCACCTGTTACGGGGCCAACTAGCCATAACTTGTGACTGAGGCAGCATCGTCCACCAGCTCAGTGGTCCAGTGTTGTTTATAATAGACTTGGTAATGGAGGCCGCCACCCGTGTAGTGAGTGAAGATTAGTATTCCCTTCAGTCAGCTGACCTACTGGAGGCTTCTTCACCTAGAGGGAGCTTCCACAACGAGTTCCTCCGCCACACCGAGAGATCAATATTGTTCCTGAATTCTGCCTTATTTGCTTGTGTCTCCTTCAGGTAACATATTTCTGTAATAAAGTCAAATAAGAGAGAACCTTTATGGTGATGTGTTGAGCAGTGAGAGAGATTGTTGTGATGTAGGAAAGCTCTCACTACCTGAGTCTTGGTGCTGTTATGGTGCGGCCGTCCACATGAACATCAGTTTGTGTTGTACGTAGCGAGAGTAAGACGCTGGCTCCTCACACCTTTTCATCTGGAGTGAACAATAAGACAAATGTTTTAGATCTTGTACTATTATGAGGAAAGTTTGTTCTCGTCCTTGAGCCTCGAGTGTCTGGTGTAGCTGTTGTCCTCATGCATACTAATAAAGTTAATGTGTTATGTCTCTCTCGGTTTTCAAGTGCTTCTGTGTTTGAGACTATTAATGATCATTACCTTAGTGTAACAACCTCGAGGATAAGAAGAATATCAACACATTATGACTCATTGTGTGCTTGTAGAAGTCGTGGGTAAGAATGGCGTCACATATGAGCGTGTAGTCGTATTGTAGAGGTATAACTTGTCCCGCTGTTAGTATGTATTGTTGGCTGTTGTAGGTACTTGCATGCTGACATTTATCTTCACTACAGTCAGGTTTATAGGTTGTAAGTTAATAGTTTGTTATCCAGTTATTTATTTTTTTTTTTTTTTTTCATCAATTGTTTTGTAAGGTTAACAATACTGTATAATAGATAGATAATATTTTTACTTAATTATATACGACTTTCATTGTTTACACTACAAGAGATACAGTACTTGACAGGCATGGCGTAAAGTGGTGGCTTGTAGGATTGTTTCGGTGAATTCAGAGACAATATCTTGCCTTTATTTAGTGTTGTCTGGTTGTTTCCTCTTTGTATGAGTCGAGGAGGGGGGGGGGGGCGGCGTCTTGAGGGGACAAAACGTGTTACATTGGATATAAAATTTTTAGATAATTACGTCAATTCATAAATTTATTCATTACTTCTCTTTCTCTGTCTGTCTCTCTTATCCGAGGAAGATCGTGTTAGCCAGCAGGTTCAGGTGGCTGGTGAGGCCCTTCCTGTGTGTGTTGTGGCAGACGTTCCCGCGAGGCAGAGGCGAGTCTGGACTGTTGAGTCGGGTGGCAGCTCCTTCCTTCCTTCTCTCACTCAGGTGGCACCTCCTTCCTTCCTCCCTCCCTCCTCGTCAATCTGTTGATGTTTCCTCCAAGTGGTGAGATCTGTGTACCTCCACGGACTCCTCCAGTGAGGCGGGGTGGGGAATCCTGCAAGAGCCTCGTGTCGATAGTGCATGAATTCAGAAAATCCTTAAGGACATACTTTAAACGTGTCCTCTGTTCAGCTCAGGTCCGTCGGTCCAAACTCACCTGAGGATAAAGACCTGTTGGGTGAGTCACGTGACGCTGGGTGACCTCCGGCAGTGATTCCTTCAGTATTATCAAGCATAGTTCATCAACCAACTAAACCAGGTTCATAACTGCCCCTATAACGATGAGATGACGTGATAGGCTCTCTTAACTTCCTTGATGTCGTGACCTAAGTTAAGGGTCATTGCACAGTTAAAAAAATTAATACAGTATTTCAACCTTTTTATTACTTAGAGAAAACTTATGAAATCTTACCAACAACGTATAACTCTTATTGACGTACTAGTTCTTTCCTCAGCCCTGCTACCTTGGAAGAGCTTTTACATCCTATAATGAGTTGACAGCCCCAGGGAGTGCGTTCAGTAGTCTGCTTCACCAACTTAGATGTATTAAAAGAAGGTTAATGAATATTGAACCTGTTCTTGGGGAGATATTTTACCTCGGTTCTTCTTACAAATTCAGGCCACAAAGAGAGATCAAGAATATTTACTGAGTTCTTGAAGATATTTTTCTCATATTCTATTACTAATACCACTTAGTTTAACTGTTCTTGCTGACCGAGGCTCTTAACTGTGTGAGGTAAATTTTGCGCCAGTCTTTGTGGTGTTGGGAGGTAGCTGTAGGTAGTCGCCTTTAGCTTGAGGTTGATAACTCACCACTATGGTGCTTGGAATTTGTTTCCTTGACACCTGACTTCCTAGGATGAACTCTCAGCCGCTCACTTGAGGATGACCTATTGACCTTAACACCGTTGACCTTATTAATGTTATTACTGAAATACAATAACTAAGGTCTTTAAGCGCGTAGAGATGTAAATGTAACAAGACCCAAATTTCGAGTTACCAAATCTCACTTTATAAATGAGAGGAAAAGTCAGGTAACATGGCGTCCTTCCTCACCCCACCCCACCCCACCCCTCCCTCCCTCTCTCCTCTCTCCTCTCTCAGCGGGTCTCAGCAGGGAAAATGTGAGGATTGTCGTGTGAATCCTATGTTTATGTGTGAGAGATCTGAGTCGAGAGAACCTGATCAGGGATTGTCCTGGTGTAGCTACCTGTTGACTCCCTGGCCTTCAAGAGTGAGTGTTTCCATCTCCCTGGTTCAGCTGGGTGAGTGGACAGTGTTCATGCCTCAGGGGACAGACGGAACCTGGGGGGAAAAAAACAAAGACTCTACCAGGTGGTGTTGAGACGGGATAACTACACCAGGTCACTCCATACTTCAGGGTCTTATTTTATCAAGTGTCTTTAGTTTCAGTTTCTTTCTTAATTGGAATAAATCGAGGTCTTGTATAAGGTCTTGAGATTATTATTATTATTTTATTTATCAGTTTAACTTTGAGAGGAAAACAATGACGAAAAAAAAGTTTTGAGTATTTGAGGTAATTTGGTCTATTATACTAAACTATCTTTATGGTCCAGGTGTGTGTGTGTGTGTGTGTGTGTGTGTGTGTGTGTGTGTGTGTGTGCGTGTGTGTGTGTGTGCGTGGTCTTAAGGAAGCCAAGTACATCATAACAAGTGAAGTTTAACTTTGGTCTAAAGCTCTAAATCATTTTAGTGTGAAGAATGAGTGACCATGTTGGAGCTCGCGATGGAGAATGTGTTTGATGACAGCTGGTGAGTTGGGGGGGGGGGAGGTATTGTTGGTGTGAGATTTATTTTGCCTCTTACAGCGGCTAGTTTTGTGCACCCCATACTCATCCTGTGAGCGGTAGCGCAAAAGGATTACAGAGTAGAGTTTACAAAGGGTCAATTACATTATGTGTTTAGTTCTATACATAAAGGGTAACTTATTCACAACTGCGTGAGTACAGGCGTGTGAGGCAGTATGTCTGGCCTCACACTTTGTTATTCACATTTTCGTGAGAAGTATTCAAGCACATTGTGTATGTGGTTCTATACATGAGAACTGATATAGTTACCAAGTGCAAAAAAGTGGATACAATCTTAATATGTCGGCTATCTTGCCATTAGAGATGAAGTGTTGTGCCATTTCACACACAGTGTGCTTGGACCTGTCCCTAAAAGGTTCTATCTTCACACAGTCGAGGACGTAGTGTTCAAGTGTGGCTATATGTCTGGCCACACACTTTACATTTAGTCTTGTTTACATCTGCTTGAGGAACATACTGCCAGAGGTACTTATATCCTAACCTTAATCTAGCGGTTACAACATCTTGTAATCTAATGATCTTGTTACTTGCTCCATATACATGTTTCACTTGATACATCTCATCATGGTAAACTGTGGATCGTCTAGTGCCTGTTTGCACTTGTCTACTTGCGTCAAACTCATCAATAAGTTCTTTCCTAATTACAGTTTTAAGGGTTCTTTTTGACAGACCCAAATTGTATTCAACGGTGTCTTTGTTAGACGCGAGTTTGGCGAGGGCATCAACTCTGTCATGTTTTATGAGGCCTATGTGAGAGGGGATCCACAACAGTTTGACCTTGACACCCCGGTCAACAAGGCGCGCATATTTGTGTCTGGCTTCAGAGACAAGCGCGTGACAACTTGAGTTGAGGGTGTCAAGGGCAAGTAGTGAGGATAGAGAGTCGGTGATGATGAGACTGGCAGTAACAGTGGTTTCAATGAATTTAATAGCTGTGAGTATGGCAACTAATTCATTATGTAGAGTGGATGCCCAGTTGTTAATTCTAACTCCTTTCTCAGTTATATTACCGTCAGGTTGAGTCACAACAATAGCACTTCCAGCCCTCCCACGGGCGGTGTTAAGAGATCCATCAGTGTAGATGGTCTGTGTGACATTATCATCAGTCTGTAGAGTGTGTATGTGTTCAAGAGCTCTCAATTTGGCAGTGTGTTGGAGATAAATGCTTTGTTTAATTTATTCTTTTATTTTTTTGGCGGATATGTTGGTATTGTGATATCGAAGGGAACTGTCCTCCAGGGTGGCAGGAAGCGCTGTTGTGTCTCAATTTTGTACAGATGGTCTAGTCCAAACATCTTCATATGTGTAGCTGTAGTTTGGATCCATTTAGATTCACCAGTGGGAGGTAGTGGTGGTGGTAGGGGCAGGGGAAGTGGTGGGGGTGATGGTGGAAAACCTCAACCGCACACGGGGATATTGGGTCTGCCCACTGAGGTACTGGTGTTGGCTAGTGGGTTACCTACCGGGTACTGGTATTGGCTAGTGGATCAGCTACCGGGTACTGGTGTTGGCTAGTGGGTTACCTACCGGGTACTGGTATTGGCTAGTGGATCAGCTACCGGGTACTGGTGTTGGCTAGTGGGTTACCTACGGGTACTGGTGTTAGTGGATCAGCTACCGGGTACTGGTGTTAGCTAGTGGATGAGCTACCGGGTACTGGTGTTGGCTAGTGGGTTACCTACCGGGTACTGGTGTTAGCTAGTGGATCAGCTACCGGGTACTGGTGTTGGCTAGTGGGTTACCTACCGGGCACTGGTTTGGTTAGTGGGTTACCTACCGGGTACTGGTGTTAGCTAGTGGATCAGCTACCGGGTACTGGTGTTGGCCTAGTGGATCAGCTACCGGGTACTGGTGTTGGCTAGTGGGTGGTACCTACTGGTGTTGGCTAGTGGGTTACCTACCGGGTACTGGTATTAGATAGTGGATCAGCTACCGGGTACTGGTAGTGATGTTAGGTCAGCTACACCTGGTACTGGGATTAATTAACGGGTAGAGGGTTCGATTACCGAGTACTCTGATCGGATTAACGGGTACTTGAGCCCGTCCACTGTCAGTGTTGCCAGCTTTCAGGGTAAGGCAAAAAGTTAGGGGGTAAATAAAAGCTTTTTTATGGCTCGGAAATTTTCGCAAGTTGGAGAGAAAAACGACAGGCGGGGAATTTTGTATTGGAACATTGCCTCGGTGTGTGTGTGTGTGTGTGTGTGTGTGTGTGTGTGTGTGTGTGTGTGTGTGTGTTTATCCCGTGGCAAAGCTTCTGAAACACTCTTGGTCACACGAAAATCATTATTGAATTACTTCGTTCCTGGAAAGTGGTCTGAGTAATGATTTAAAAAGGTCATTATTCCTTTAGTTTTATATTGTTCAAGTAAGTTATATATTTTTACTCGTTAATTTATGTTTATTTGATTATTTATGTATTTATTTATTGTTTATTCTTTCTTTCAATATCTACGTTATTCTATTTAACTGTTTATCTTTTAATTTTTTTTTGTGGTTATTGTTTATTTATTTATTGAGGAAAAAAACCACCCGGTTTGGTCTGTGTGAAATATTAGTGTTTTTTTTTGTTAGAATTGCTGCATTATCGGTTCACTGGACGTCTGTTTTATATGTGTTTTTTTCAACAAGACTGATTTTCTGTGTGTGTGTAAGAGAAGAGGGGGGGGAGGGGGTAAGAAGATTAGTGGAGGGAAAGGAGGATGATTTAGTAATTGGGAAATAAGAGAAGTGTAAGTAGGATTTAATTATTTTATTATAGTTAAAAAAAAAATATGTGTAGTAAGTAGACAGTGTAGGATTATTTAGCTTGTAAAGGGATTCAGCTGCTCCTTGACAGTGGATGTGTGAGTGTGTGTGTGTGTGTGTGTGTGTGTGTGAGTGTGTGTGTCTGTGTGTGTGTGTGTGTGTGTGTCAGTGAGTGTGTGTGTGTGTGTCAGTGTGTGTGTGTGTGTGTCAGTGATTGTCAGTGAGTGTGTGTGGAGTGTGTGTTTGTGTAGTGAGTGTGTGTGTGTGTATGTGTCAGTGGGAGTGTGTGTGTGTGTGTATGTGAGTGTGTGTGTGGTCAGTGTGTGTGTGTGTGTCAGTGAGTGTGTGTGTGTGTGTGAGTGTGTGTGTGTGTCAATGAGTGACCAAGAGACGTACATTACTGAAAAATAGTGTTAGAGAGAGAGAGAGAGAGAGAGAGAGAGAGAGAGAATCATTGAATATATATCTTTTACTGAACAGACAAACAGACAGACAACAGACATATAAGATATCGTAAATGTAATGGTTTATTTTCTTTCGTTGTTTTTCAGGTAAGAGGCGAGACGTCACCAGGTAGTTGTTAGCGGGGGTTCACCATAGGCAGGTGAGGCTGGCGAGGTGAGATACTCGCTGTGTTTACCTCTACTGAGAAATAATTCCACTCTTCCCAATATAGCGAACAAGGTTATAATTTTAGTGTGCGTGCGTGAGTATGTATGTATCTATGTATGTATGTATGTATGTATGGCGTCATGATATCGTCTGTGTGTTTTAACTGGTAAGGACTGGGTGGGGGGTGGCACTACAATACACTCTGAGGGCAGTCGAGAACCTAACAAACCTCTCAACACCGGTACTCTATCGGATCGTGTGGACGGGGACAAAGGTCATAATGTATGTTCCTCAAGGTGCCTCAACCAGTGACTCGTTAACGAATAAACATACAGACAGACAGACAGACAGACAGACAGCAGGCAGCAGGCAGACAGGCAGGCAGACAGACAGACAGGCAGACAGACAGACAGACAAAAACAACACTGGTGGACGTAGAGACTGACTGACTACTGACCGACCCACTAACTTCACCGACTGACCCACTGAATGACTGACTTAACTGACTTGACTGAATGACTCACTTGACTGACTTACCCACTGCATAAAAGAAGATCACAACAAGTGTCTCAGGTGAACCAAAAGACATGCGTACACCTCCCCCCCCCACCCACCCCCTCCACCATACCCCCCCTCCACCTGTGACACCATCCTCCACCTGTGACATTCACACCCCCTAGGTTCCTCTAATAATAAGAATAAAAGTAAGTGTTATAACCTTCACTTAACGTATTCTATGACCTCCGTGCACTTTTTGGTTTACTCATAATTTACTCGACGCATAAAGTGTGATGATGGTGAAACATTTTATTGTTGAGGATATATTATGAAGTGTGGGAGGGGGGCTACGGTCACACCAGTCTTACCACAGAGTCACCTACAGTCATCTACAGCCAGTCAGTTTTATCTATAGTCATCTACAGTCACCCACAGTCTTACCCACAGTTACCCACAGTCACCTACAGTCACCCACTTACCCACGGTCACCTATAATCACCCATGGTCATCCGCTCAACCCACGGTTATCCACTCACCCACACTCTCCCACAGTCACTCATTACGAATCTTAGTCTTGGGATTCTCAAATACTGTTAAAGGAAATGTCTTGAAAAAACACACACTTGCCTGACTATGCACTTGTAGGGTTCAAGTACAACATTGTTAACACATTCTCACGCATCCACACACACACACACACACACACACACACACACACACATACACATTTTTATGATTCAGTTGTAAACTTTTAAGACATCTGGCTGTGATCTTCCTTCCTCCTCAGATGCCGTGGCGTCACTGTAGGCCTGAGGCGGTGAACGCGTCATTTAAACACTTCTCATGTTATTATTTTAGGTTCCCAGCTTTATTGAGATTTGTTATTAAATTTCCTAAGTTAAGTACAACGATTTTATATAATGTTCTTGGTCATAATAAATAGTGTACCACCTTGTCATAAAATTTAATGGCAGTAAAATCAGGCGTTTTGCATCCCTTCATGAGTCTGGGTTGGTTTAGATTAGTTTGGGAGACTATTTCACGAACTCGGCAAAATGATTGCCTAGCTCGTGAACTGAGCAATTCCACAAATGGGGCTTAACATACCTGCATACACAGACATACAAATGAGGCCGGGCCGCCGGGGTCCGTTGTGCCTGGGCTGCTGGGGTGAGTACCTACATCTGAGGTCAATAATTTTTTTTTCGTTTTAGAGAAGTCGTTTGAATTTGTAGTAGTCCGTTTTTCATATATGAATTTACGTTATATTATTTGTTGCTTTTTTTTTAATTTCTATGTCTTATGGAGAAAACCAGTTCTAAGGGTAGCTGGTTCGCGCCCGGGGTACCCCCAGTCGACCAAGTTGTGAATGGATACCTAATTTTAATTGGAAATGTGAAAAAGGGTGGAGAGCAGTGTCGGCCACGCTGTTGTCTTGTACACCAGAAGTTCAGTCTTCAGTGTGCTGTATCCGCACTGCCTCGAACGTGTTGTCATTTGGGCCCACTTTGACCAACAATAACAAAAAATATGGGATTTAAAGTTGATTTTAAAGTTCATTCTGACCCCCATAACTATAGTGGGGGTCAGAGAGCACACCTACAGACGCTGGATCCTCACTACAGCCTTGACCACGTTATTATCATCATGAACCTCGGACACGAAAAAAAAAAACCTCCTAACACGACGCCAGACGGACGTTCGCCCACCTTCTGTCTATAGTGGCGGTGTTTTACAGGTCGGAGGATGTGTGTGGCGTGTTATGTAGGTGTCAACACGGCCGCCACAACCCCCCCCACTTCCCCCCTCCTCCTTTCCTCCCTCTAATGGATTATTTTTTGAGCCATAAACCCCCTGGGGCCCGACGCTCCGTGACTCGTTAGCGGCCTCAACGATGCCCGATATTATTCAGGTGGCGAGAAACACCCGGAATAGTGGAGGAGGAGGAGGTGGTGGGGGAGGAAGAGGGGGTGGTGGAGGAGCAGGAGGTGGAGAAGGAGGTGGTGGTTGTGGTGGTGGAGAAAGAGGAGGTTGTGGAGAAGGTGAACAGGAGGAGGTTTCTAAGTTTAGTGGTACTTACCTGGAAGCTGTACCTGTAGTATTGTTTCTGAATCGGTAAATTTAAAAGAGAAATTAAATAGGTATCATAATTCCTAAATTTAACTCCCTCGTAAGTCGTTTAATTATAATGCTCTACTTCTATACCTGTCACTTCCTGTACTTACGTCACTACCTGTACTTACGTCACTACCTGTTTACGTCACTACCTGTACTTACGTCACTACCTGTACTCGCATCACTACCTGTACTCGCATCACTACCTGTACTCGCATCACTACCTGTACTCGCATCACTACCTGTACTCGCATCACTACCTGTACTCGCATCACTACCTGTACCTCATCACTACCTGTAATTTGCATCATTACCTACACTACCTGTACTCGCATCACCACCTGTACTGCATCACCACTGTTACTGCATCATTACCTATACTGCATCACTCGCATCACTTCCTGTACTCTCATCACTACCTGTACTCGCATCATTACCTATACTCGCATCATTACCTATACTCGCGTCACTACCTGTACTCGCATCACTACCTGTACTCGCATCACTACCTGTACTCGCATCACTACCTGTACTCGCATCACTACCTGTACTCGCATCACTACCTGTACTCGCATCACTACCTGTACTCTCATCACTACCTGTACTCGCATCACTACCTGTACTCGCATCACTACCTGTACTCGCATCACTACCTGTACTTGCATCACTACCTGTAATTAAACTATTGCGCCTGACTGAGAATGTGTAGTATCACCATTCACTAACTTCAATGCTCTCAGGTTTCATCAGATAAATTAAAACATTATTTCCTGACGTTCATATCATCAAGACCTGATTCCAACGCCAGTGACAGGTGGGAGTACGGTGGCAGAGTGGATTACAGCTCTCGGCTCCTATTCTAAGGGTCGTTGGTTCGATTTTAGGATCACTCACAGCTTACTCAGTTATAAATGGGTACGTAACCTAACCTAACCATACCACCCAGATTGCCCGTAAGTGAACGCTAAGTAAAAAAAAAAAAATCATTATTTGTTGACGTGTAATTTGAGCCTCTCGTGAGCCCGGCTACAAGAAGTTGGCCAGACGAGACTCAGGTTGGCTATCTGCGTCTTCCTGACAATTTCGATTTAAGAGATGGATGGTATTTTGCTCCCAGCTGAAGGGGAAATGTCAAGCGCTGGCGGAGAGAGAGAGAGAGAGAGAGAGAGAGAGAGAGAGAGAGAGAGAGAGAGAGAGAGAGAGAGAGAGAGAGAGAGAGAGAGAGAGACTACCACCTGAAGACGGTAATCCAGGTTAGCAAACAGACGGATAGACAGACAGGTAAACCAACAGACATACAAGATAGGTTATACAGAGACAATGTAAGTAGACAAAAAGACTCAGGCAGACAGGTAGACAGACAGTCAAACAAACAGACAGACAGACATATAGACAGCACACTATACCGAGTACTTTAACTTGAAGAGATCGAGCCTGGGACAGATTTCCTCCTCAACCACCACCACCACCACCTACCTACCTACCTCAACAACCACCACCACCACCACCTCACCTACCCACCTCAACAACCACCACCACCACCACCACCCACCTACCCCCAACCACCACCACCACCACCACCACCTACCTACCTCTGCAACAACCACCACCACCACCACCACCACCTACCTACCTACCTCAACAACCACCACCACCACGGCAGAATGAGCTCCAACACACCCACTAGTAAGGCTCGGTATCCCCTGCTGCCGTTAAGACCTCACCAGAGAGATCGCCACAAACCTTAGTATTTATTTTCCTGTTTTTTTTCCTACCTGTGATAACTGCCACCTTCAGGAAAATTAGTATTATTACAGGTATGTGTCTGGTTTCGATTTTTTGTTGTTGTTTTTTCCCCTTGGGTTTGGGTTTTCCTCGATTTCGGTTTTTTCCTTGGTTTTGGTGTTTTCGTGGTTTTTGGTTTTTCATTTTTTCCTTTTTGTTTTTCCTTGAAATTTTTCCTGGTTTTTGGGTTTTTCCTTTTTTCCTTGATTTTTTTGTTTTGGGCTTTTCTTGGATTTTTTCTTGTTTTTTCTTGATTTTTGTTTTTTCTTTGGATTTTCGTTTTCCTTTGTTTTTTTCCTTGATTTTGCTTTTATTATATACATTTTTTTTCGTGTAGTGTTTTGCTTCTGCCGTTTGTCTGTTTAAGGAATATTTTTTCTCGTAGTTTTATGATGTTTTTTATTATTTTTTTTTACCGGTTATAATAATTGTTACCCAGGAAAATTATTACCGACATATTAAAAAAAATATATATATATATTTGTTTACGATAATTATCACCGTGAGGATAACTTTTAATATATATTTTTTCTATTTGTTTTTAATAATTGACGCCACCAGATAATTTAATATTGATAAAATAATTTCAACCACTTTACTTGCTCCTTAATCAACCAATTAATCAACCAATTATAATTAAATGGTACAATAATTCTCATGTATTTAATTTCTAGCTTGGGAATTAAATATTCTCGTATCATGTTTGTTTTGCTTTCAGGAGAAAAAGAACGATATAATCCACAGTGTTTGTTGAGGTGTTTAATTTAAGGTGGGTTAATTAGGCTTCACGTACAGGTAATAAACACTGATTAAGGGCAAGATTTAAGAGTTCACTATTGGTGGCTAGAATTAAATGGGAAAAGATGACTTGGCGAACATTGCTATCAACCCCTTGTGTGTGAGCAGTGACAGCCCGTGAACAGTATAAACCTCGCAGATAGGCATTAAGTCGGGCGCACGATCGTCTGGCGTAGTATAATTTTCTTGTGTCACTTTCAGGAAGGGGGGGTGGTGAACGCCAGGGTCAGTTGGTTGTTCGTACTGGCGTTGTCTGGAGATGCATAAAGGGTTCGGTACGGAGGATACTGGAACTATCTCGGTGTTGCTGCTTCATAGTCGGGTTCGAATACTTGGGGCTTATGTAGAGGTTAGACACACACATGCGCACTCACACGCACACACACGCGCACACGCACACACACACACACACACACACCAAAGACCAGTTAACACGAGTAATTACAAAACCAAAAAGCGAAGAAAAATGTCTTGCCAAGGTGTTCAAAATTTAAATGAATAAATTAATCCAGTGGCCTTTGAATTGGTCTGGTGTTGTCGGGTGTTAAGGTCACTCCAGCGGGTGTTATCGGCGGCTCCAACATCTTCTCCTGAAGGTGCAGGAGGTGGGGTGATCCTCGTAGACGTCAACATTGTAGTGTAAAAGAGGTGTGGATGGTCCAAGTTGGTATGGTGACGTGTTATCGAGTGTTATCGGCTACTGTGACGATATTATCGGTTATTGTAACATTATCGGCTACTCCAATATCGGAAGTTGAAGGATGACTATACAGTATTATAAAGGTCTTTGGTATTATTGGTCAAGTTACTTTTTATTATGAGAGTCAGAACGAGGAGGAGGAAGAAGAGAAGGAGGATGGGGATAAGAATGAGGAGAAGGATGAGGATAAGAATGAGGATGAGGATGAGGATAAGAAGGAGGATTTTGGAGAAAGAGGAAGGGAAGGAGGAGGAGGAGAAGGAGGTATATTCCTTTAGCCATCAGTGGGGTGTGTGCGGCACTGTATGGGAGTTCACTCTTGGTGGCACTCTGGCTCACCTCTAGTACTCCCAGATAACACTCTGGCGAGAGAGAGAGAGAGAGAGAGAGAGAGAGAGAGAGAGAGAGAGAGAGAGGCGTCTTATTTTTCCCCGATAGCCAAGCCCAGTACCCGGTCAGTCAGGTTCAGATAATCCAACAGAATAATAAAACACACACACATACACACACACACACACACACACACATACACACACACACGTACAGTACCTCATTACCCCTTCAGTAAACAGTCAGACTGAGTGACCTAATCCTCCTCCCTTCCCCCTTCCCCCTCTCCACCTCCTCTCCTCTATGCTGGGACAAAATGAATTATTCTTTCTCATTAGCGTAAAACTCCCTCTCTTCTCCTCTCCTCTCCTCTCCTCCCCGTTCACACACCAAAGAGTCGCTAGCACATTAGAGTGAAGGCTTCGATCGAGTGTGTCCAGAGTAATGGTAGAGTAAGAGAGGGAATAGTGTCAGCCTTCCATTAGCGGGCAGTAGTGTTCTGTTTACTCATTCAAACCCACAAAGGGATTTTTAACGTGACCGCTCAGGTAGGGTGGTGTGTGTGTGTGTGTGTGTGTGTGTGTGTGTGTGTGTGTGTGTGTGTGTGTGTGTGTGTGTGTGTGTCATCCCCACACAGTCAACCCAAGACTCTTTACTCTTCACACACACACACAGTAAGGCCCCCGAAAACACCCCACTAGTTTACCTGAAGCTCCTCGCCCATGCTCTCTCTCTCTCTCTCTCTCCTCAGCTATTCGTCCCCATAGCTTGAGAGAGAGGTGTTACTCTCTGTCTCGTTCCATCTCACTGGGTCAAATTACCTGGTTTCTTTGTCTAAGCTAACGGTCAGCTAACACCGAGGCTTTATGAATTCATGTTGGTGCATAGGCTAGGGATGGCCAACACACATTCCCTCGTTCGTTCGTTCCTTCCTTCCCTCTTTCTCTCCCTCTCCCTCTTTCCCTCTCCCCCTCCCCTCTCCCTCCTTCTCTCTCTCTCTCTCCTCCCTCCCTCCCTCCCTCCTTCCTCCCCTCCCTCCCTCCTTCCTCCCCTCTCTCCCTTCTGCAGCTGTTACTCATCTTTTCTCTTCTTAATATAATCTCATAATGTCCTAAATACTTGAGATATTCTATAGGTTGTGTCACACCCCCTCCTCTACCACGTCACACCCCCCTCTCCTACCACGTCACACCCCCCCTCTCTACCCACGTCACACCCCCCCTCTCCCTACCCACGTCACACACCCCCCTCTCCTACCCACGTCACACCCCCCTCTCCTACCCACGTCACACACCCCTCCCCTACCACACCACAACTCGCTCCTCTACCACGTCACACCCCCCCTCCTCTCCTACCCACGTCACACACCCTCCTCCTCTACCACACCACAACCCGCTCCTCTACCACACACCACAACCCGCTCCTCTACCACACCACTATGCCACTTTGTTTGCTTTTCACCACACAATATATCCTTGCTCACACACACGCACACCCTTCCACTGAGCTCCACCATCACAATACATTAACCCCATAGACCTCAAATGGCTTCAACTTCCGGCCTGTCAACACCCAAATCCACACTCCTCCGTTTATGTATTTCCCGGATATTGTTTTGTCATTGTTGATGTTTTTGTTGTTTTTGTTGATGTTTTTGTTGTTTTGTTGATGTTTTTGTTGTTATTGTTGATGTTTTTGTTGTTATTGATGTTTTTATTGTTGATTTTTTGTTATTGTTGATGTTATTGTTGTTATTGTTAATGTTGCTATTGTTATTTTTGTTGTTATTTTGTTTGACCCTCAAGGATGGCACGAGTTAATGCACCATTAATAGATGATTGGTTGTAGAGAATCGTGTCTAGTTTATGTTACAATTCTGGTACACTATTATGGTCACAGTCTAAGCTTCGTAGTTTAATTGTGTCACTTAGGTGCATGAACCCCACCCCACCTCACCTCACCCCACCTCCACCTCACCCCACCCCTCCACCTCACCCCCTCACCCCTCACCTCACCCCCACCTCACCCCCCCACCTCACCCACCCACCTCCCCCACCCACCCACCCCCTCACCCCCCCCCCACCCCCCCACCTCACCCCACCCCCACCTCACCTCACCCCACCTCCCACCTCACCCCACCCCTCACCTCCCCCACCTCACACCTCACCCCCCCCCCCACCTCACCTCACCCCTCACCCCACCCCCACCTCACCCACCCCCCCCTCACCCCACCCTCACCCCACCTCACCCCACCCCTCACCTCACCACCCCCCGTCCTCACATTACCACTTCTAGAAAACTTTTAAGGCATGAAGCTTTTGTGAATCCTTCCTGGTATACAAAATAGGGTTTCTCACCTTACTCACACGAACACGCAGTAGCTGGTAAGGTGTATCTCATATATTGTGTGTGTGTGTGTGTGTGTGTGTGTGTGTGTGTGTGTGTGTGTGTGTGTGTGTGTGTGTGTGTGTATCATAAAAACCTGTCTCCAAAAAAAAATGCCCCAAAGATCCGTCACTCATGTCTTAGGTCCTTTTGATCTTGAAGGATACGTTATATTTATTTTATGAATGGTTAGGTTAGGTTAGGTTAGACTTAGGTTAGATTAGGTTAGACTAAGTGAGGTTACATTAGATTATGTTAGACTTGGTTAGTTGAGGTTAGGTTAGACTAGGTTAAATTACGTTAGATTAGATTAGGTTAGGTTAGGTTACAGTATACTAGGTAAGGTTAAGTTAGGTTAGACTAGATTTAACTAAACTAGGTTAAGTAGGAGTATATAGTATTATGATTTTTGGAGTGTAGAAGAAGGGGGGGGTCACCAAACCAGTTACCAGTGAAAACAAACTAAATTATTTCAAGACTGGAGAATCGTTCAGTCTTGTTTGAACTCCGAGTCTTTGTGTAGGGGGCTATGTATATGTGACTATGTATATGTGACTATGTGTATGTGTGTGTTTTGGCCTGTCCCTTGGTGTTATAGTCACACACACACACACACACACAAGGGTTCCGAAATGTGTTGAGCAGTGATGAAGGTGTTGGTACATACACACACTCACACACACACACACACACTCAGACCGTAAGTTAACCTGGGGACATGTATATGCTAAGCGTTTGTTTCACTAGCCTACAATAACTTGAAGTCAGGGGAGGGTGGGGACGTTAATTACTTCTCGCTAGGAATAAATAGCAAGTTGTGTTTCCGATGTAGCAAATTGAGAGAGCTAACCTTGATCTTGCTGCAGCTGTGTAATAATAAAAAAAAAAAAATGTGTTGTATTTCTGCCGTAATATAAACTTTTCTTAATTAGAAAGGAAGTAAAAGTTGGATGGGTGTTTTAATGCCGAGTTTAAACGACGTGTGGTGGTGATGGTTGTGGTGGTAATAGGAGGGTGGAGTGTTGGTGGTAGTAGTGGTTGGGATGGTGGTGATGCTGGAAGTAATAGTAATAGTAGTAGTAGTCTGGACACCTACACCCAGTCCAACACCCACCACACCCAGACTTATACCCTAGCCTACACCCACCACACCCAGACCTACACCCACCACACCCAGACTTATACCCTGACCTACACCCACCACACCCAGACCTACACCCACCTACACCCTGCACACCCAGAGGAAAACGCTGCTGCAAATGTCACTGTGAAGCTCAATTTAATACTGGCAGTCTCTTGTCTTCACAGGCTTCATGGTAGGCGGGGCTTAATAGTGGGTGGGGCTTCGATGGGTGGGTATTCATGGGGATAGCTGCATGGTGGGCGGGCGTGATGGTGGACGGGCTGCTTGGTGGGCGTGGGTTAGCGGTGGATAGGGCTTCTTGTTCGTTGGAGTTTCATGGTGGGTGGAGCTTCGAGGTGGGCGGGGTTGTATAATGGGTGGAGCTACTAGGTGGGCGGGATTTGATGATGGGTGGAGCTGAGTGGGCGGGGCTTGATGATGGGTGGAGCTACAGAGAGGGGTGGGGTTTGATGATGGGTGGAGCTACGAGGTGGGCGGGGTTTTATAATGGGTGGCTACTAGGTGGGCGGGGTTTGATGATGGGTGGAGCTACGAGGTGGGCGGGGTTTTATAATGGGTGAAGCTACTAGGTGGGCTGGGGTTTTATAATGGGTGAAGCTACAGGTGGGCGGGGTTTGATGTGGAGCAGGTGGTTATAATGGGTGGCTCTGGTGGCGGGGTTTTTGGTGCTACGGGTGGGCGGGGTTGATAATGGTGGGCTACTAGGTGGGCGGGGTTTGATGATGGGTGGAGCTACTGGGTGGGCGGGGTTGTATAATGGTGGAGCTACTAGGTGGGCGGGGTTTGATGATGGTGGCTACAGGTGGGCGGGGTTTTATGGGTGGAGTACAAGGTGGGCGGGTTTGATGATGGGTGGGCTATGTGGCTTTGATGATGGGTGGAGCTACGAGGTGGGCGGGGTTTTATAATGGGTGGAGCTACGGGGTGGGCGGGGTTTGATGATGGGTGGAGCTACTAGATGGGCGGGTTTGATGATGGGTGGAGCACAGGTGTGGGCGGGGTTTGATGATGGGCCGAGCTTGGAATTGGACGGACTCCACCTGTTGCTGATGATTAACCTTGACCGTCTTCAGGGTCAGTGCTAAGCCAGGAGAGAATGGTAATGGCCCAGGGACACATTCAGTATCTGCTTCTTTTATGACGTGGCACCATCTCCACCACCATCCCTACCTACCATCACCACCACCATACACCACCACCCTACCATCACCCCTACCACCACCACCACCCACCACCACCACCCCTACTACCACCACCCCTACCACTACCACCACCCCTACCACCCACCACCCTACACCACCACCACCACTACCACCACCATCACCACCACCACATCCCCACCCCTACCACCACCACCCACCACCACCATCATCATCCACCGTTATTGTATTTTTGATGCGGGTGGCGGCTACAGGAAGAGATAAATTAGCCTCTTTTAAGGTCGTATATCTCCGTGTTGGTGGATTGAAAGAGCAGGCATGATAGTCCAGTGATAAATCAGACATAGGCATGAAGACGAACTGGCTGCAACAGACACACAAGCATTAGTACAGGCGTTGAATCAGACTAACATGATAGATAAACCAACGCTTTATAAGGCTCACCGCTGTCTACTAAGCTCTCTGATTCCTAATAAATAAAAATAGGATAGAACAAAAGATTAATTAAGACCGTCTATTCTCTACCTGGACTACGTGGGGATACTAACTACCCAATTAGTTTCACCTTAATTATTATTATTTTAGGTTGGGGGGGGGGGTGAACGACTGTGGGTGAAATTGACTCATGAATTAGATACAGGTATGAGTTGGTTGATGGATTGAGTGTATCTGTGGTGGTGGTGGTAGTGCTAGTAGTTGTTGTTGTTGTTGATAGTGGTAGTTGTGATTGTGGTAGTTGTTGTTGTTGATTGGTTTGGGTGGATGAGTGTCTGTGGTGGTGGTGGTAGTGCTAGTAGTTGTTGTTTGTTTGATAGTGGTAGTTGCTGTGATTGTGGTAGTTGTTGTTGTTGATTGTGGGAGTTGATGGATGGATGATTGAGTGTATCTGTGTTGGTGGTGGTAGTGCTAGTAGTTGTTGTTGTTGTTGATAGTGGTAGTTGCTGTGATTGTGGTAGTTGAGGATTGTCTAGTTGTTATAATAGAAGTCAAATTTATCGTGTCTTGTTATTTGTACACACAGGTTAACTTTCCATAGTGTTAAGTGGTAGTGTATATATATTTGGCTCTGTGTTGTACATTGGTTTTAACCACACACACACACACACACACACACACACACACACACACACACACACACACATGTATACAAAATATGTGCATTTAGAGTCTTAGATTTTAGTTATTTTATTATCATTTTCATGTCTCTCTCTCTCTCTCTCTTCTCTCTCTCTCTCTCTCCTCCCCCCCAAGTTATAAGGTCAGAGGTCACGGCAGACTATCCCCTCCCTATCCACATGTCCCCCCTACCCACCCTTCTCCATTGTCCCACCTTTCTTTCCCCTTGCCTCTCCTACACACCATCTTCCCTCTGCCACCCATCTTCCCCTTTTCCCTCTGCCACGCCCGTCCTTCTCCCACACCTTTCCCCCCCTTCCTCCTCCTCCTCTTTTCCATCACTTAATTTTCGGCTTCTCTGCTCACTTTCTCACTTATGTCCATTTCCGTCTTCTCTCTCTCTCTCTCTCTCTCTCTCTCTCTCTCTCTCTCTCTCTCTGGGTTATAAGGTCAGAGGTCACGGCAGACTATCCCCCTCCCTATCCACATGTCCCCCCCTACCCACCCTTCCTCCATTGTCCCACCTTTCTTTTTGCCCCTCTCCCTACCACACCCATCTTCCCACCACCCATCTTCCCCTGCTCTTCCCTCTGCCACGCCCGTCTTTCTTCTCCCACACCTTTCCCCCTGACCCACCCTTTCTACCCTCCTCACTCTTTTCCATCACTTAATTTTCGGCTTCTCTGTCTCACCTTTCTCACTTATGTCCATTTCCGTCTCTCTCTCTCTCTCTCTCTCTGTTCTTTGCTATGTTTATTATGTGTTTGTTAATACTTGCTTCTTCATGACACCATTCTCCTTCTCTTCCTCTCTTGCCATTTATCCTCCTTCTCTTGTTCCTTTTCCTCTCTTCCTCCTGTTATGCTTGCCCCCTTCTTCTCCTTTCCTCCCTCCTCTTCTCTTCTCCTTAAACACCCTACCCTCATCACCTCTTCCACCTCTTCCTCCTCCCCTTCTCCTCCTCCCCTCCCTCCTTCTTCTTCCTCCTCCTCCTCCTCCTCCCTCCTCCTCCTCCTCCTCCTCCTCTTTCTCCTCCTTCCTCCTCCTCCTCCTCCTCCTCAAAGTTAGTCAGCCATTCGCCCCTCTCTCTTCCCTAAGTAGATGAGTATGTTAAGGTTCACACACACACACACACACACACACACACACACACACACACACACCTTGATGAGCACCACCACTTACCGCCGGCCAAAAGCTAATCTCAGCTAACAGGGAAAAGCTAATTTTATTTGGCCTAAGAAAAAAAAGAGCTAATTTCATCTGACAGGGAAAGCTAATGCCCAGCCGAGAGGGAGTGTTAATTCGGTCTTAACTAAGGGGTTTAATTCTTGTTACCTGTGGCTGGGTTAGGTTAGGTTAGGTTAGGTTAGCCCAGGGAGTTGATCGTAGTTGAAGAGGGAGTTAATCTTATTTAACTAGAGAACTAACCTTATTTAACTTGGAGCTAACTTTATATTATCTGTGAAGTTAATTATAAAAGCTAAGACAACCATGACAGCTAAGGGGGAGTCATTTGTTAATAACATTGAAAAAAGCTAAAATAAACAAAAAATACGAGGAAATGTATCGTATTTAACCAGAAAAACTAACATTATTTAACCTGCGAAGCTAAGGTTGACTATTAAAGCTAAAACAACCAATATTGCCGAAGACAGCTGCATTTTTTACATCATTCGGGAAGGCGACTTATGTAAGAGCAAAAACAAGCTATAAAAAGCTAACCTTGACCATTGTGGTTCAACTAATCTGATTAACAGATTTGGAGCAGCAAAGAAAAGCAACACAGCTAATTAGAGAAGAAGAACGGTGGAAGAAGGAGAAGACTTTTTCTTCCTAACTCTTACTTTCTCTCTCTAACTCTTATTCTCTCTCTATAACTCTTACTCTCTCTCTCTAACTCTTACTCTCTCTCTCTAACTCTCTCTCTCTAACTCTTACTCTCTCTCTCTCTCTAACTCTTACTCTCTCTCTAACTCTTACTCTCTCTCTATAACTCTTACTCTCTCTCTCTAACTCTTACTCTCTCTCTCTAACTCTCTCTCTCTAACTCTTACTCTCTCTCTCTAACTCTTACTCTCTCTCTCTAACTCTTACTCTCTCTCTCTAACTCTTACTCTCTCTCTAATTTCATTTACCTCCCAAATAATACTACTTTTCTTTCTCCCTAACGCCATTACTTTCTCTCCCACAACACCATTATTTTCTCAATCAACATTACTTTCTTCCTAACGCCTCACCTTTTTTTCCCCAAAACTTTCATTCTCCCTCCACCCCAACTTTCACTACTTTTTTCCCCCCCGACCCCCAACAAATTTCATGACCTCTGACCTTTGAAGCGTTGACCTCCAGCCTTCCAAAAGGTTCCCACGACCTGCTATAAACTTTCATGACCTTTCATTTTTATTCACTTGTATTGAAATGTATGATTAGTTAATGGTGTTGTAATATTGGCGACAAGAGGTGACATTGTCCTCTCTCTCTCTCTGTCTCTCTCTCTCTCTCTCTCTCTGTTTTTTCTTCTGTTTTTTCTCTTATGCGTGTGTGTCTGTTTTGATTCATGTCAACAGTTTAGTGCCCTCTGTTTTTTCTATTTTGTGTGTGTGTGTGTGTGTGTGTGTGTGTGTGTGTGTGTCTCTCATCTAAACACTTTATTTCCATCGTATTTGTCATTCACCGATTATTCATTATCATTCACTCGTTCACTATCATTCGCTCGTTCACCATCATTCACCAGTTCACCATCATTCACTTAGAGACCGTCATTCACCATCAGTCACCATCGTTCACTCGTTCACCATCGTTCACTCGTTCACCATCATTCACTCGTTCACCATCATTCACTCAGACAACATCATTCACCATCATTCACCACCATTCACCCGTTCACCATCATTCACTTAGAGACCATCATTCACCACCGTTCACTCGTTCACCATCATTCACCACCATTCACCCGTTCACCATCATTCACTTAGAGACCATCATTCACTTAGAGACCATCAGTCACCATCATTCACCCGTTCACCATCATTCACCATCGTTCACCCGTTCACCATCAACACCGTAAGCCAGCCAGTTTCGAGGTCGATTCACGGATTTTTTGGCAAGGATTATTCCCCGTCACGGCCACCTGCAGTATACACGGCTTGTGGGAGCTCAGCCGTCCGTGTGTCGGCTGTTTGTCCACGGCTTGACACTACCGAGAGAGAGAGAGAGAGAGAGAGAGAGAGAGAGAGAGAGAGAGAGAGAGAGAGAGAGAGAGAGATAAATTCGAACCCCATGACACGGTAAAGTCTCAGATTAATTGTGACGTCATATCTACCATGCTCCCGTGACAGAGTTCAGTACGACCTGTCCTCACCTTACCTGACCTTATCTTACCTGACCACACCTCACCTTACCTGACCACACCTCACCTTACCTGACCTGACCTGACCTCATCTTACCACTTAGAAAGGTAAATTTAGACCACGTCACCATTACTTCACCTGATGATTAAACACTTTAACGCTACCTGTTGTGGGATTAGGTTAGGTTTGCTTAGTATTAGGTTAGGTTAGGTAATGATAGGTTAGATTAGTGTTAGGTTAGCGTTAGATTAGTTTGATTAGGTTACTTAATGACAGGTTAGATAGTGTTAGGTTAGGTTAAGTTAGCGTTAGGGTCTTCAATCAATAGGTAAAATATACTTGGTTGGGTTTGGTTAGGTTAGGTTAGTGTTAGATTAGTTTGGTTAGGTTAGGTTAGTGTTAGATTAGTTTGGTTAGGTTAGGTTAGTGTTAGATTAGTTTGGTTTGGTTAGGTTAGTGTTAGATTAGTTTGGTTAGGTTAGTTAATGATTGGTTAGATTAGGGTTAGGTTAGTGTTAGATTAGTTTGGTTAGGTTAGGTTAGTGTTAGATTAGTTTGGTTAGGTTAGTTAATGATTGGTTAGATTAGGGTTAGGCTAGTGTTAGATTAGTTTGGTTAGGTTAGGTTAGTGTTAGATTAGTTTGGTTAGGTTAGGTTAGTGTTAGATTAGTTTGGTTAGGTTAGTGTTAGATTAGTTTGGTTAGGTTAGGTTAGGTTTAGGTTAGCTTCTGGGTCTTTAATCATCAGTTGAAATATACTTGGCCGGGCGGGTAATCTTCAAGTGAACCGTAAATACGATGGAAGTGTTTCAGAGAATTTTGTGTCCACGGTCGGAGTCACACACACACGCTGGCCTCCCTTTCATCTTGACGTTCCCGGTTCATCTGTGGTCAGCTGGAGGCCGCAGTTCACTAGGTCAATATCTGTGTCAACTTTGGTCACGGTTTTTATACATGCAGCTACCTTTGGCAGCAGTTTGATATGGGTAATGGGTGGATTGGTAGTGTGTGTGTGTGTGTGTGTGTGTGTGTGTGTGTGTGTGCGTGTGTGTGTGTGTGTGTGTGTGTGTGTGTGTGTGTGTGTGTGTGTGTGTGTGTGTGTGTGTGTGTGTGTGTGTGTGTGTGTGTGTGTGTGTGTGTGTGTGTGTGTGTGTGTGTGTGTGTGTGTGTGTGTGAACGTATGTGCTTTTGGTGGCGTTCATGATTCTTAATAACATTACCTCAGGGTTGTAATTCTCAAAGGTTCGTATAGAGGTGAGGTGAACACACACACACACACACACACACACACACACACTCACACACTCACACACACACACACACACACACACACACACACACACACACACTCACAGTTCACCCAAACCTCTAATGCGTTGTCTTATCCTTACTTAAAGGAACAAAAATGCCACAGGAATGTCTTAAGAATCTGAGTTGAGACCAGTAGAGTGTTGACGTGGTCTTGTGAATGTCGGGTGAAGAAACATAAATAAATATAAATAAATAAAATAAAAGCTTGGTGGAGCGACAATTTGTAGCGGGTGTCAGGTGAGGTAGTGGGGTCCGCTGTCAGGTGAGGTAGTGGGGTCCGCTGTCAGGGAGCTACTTGTGTTGATTAGTGGGTGGTGTTCTCTCTCTCTCTCTCTCTCTCTCTGTCTCTCTCTCTCTCTCTCTCTCTCTCTTCTATTAATTCCCTTCTTACCTCCTTCCTTTTCAAGCTTCGTTTCTCCGTCCCGTCCTTCCTTCTTTCCTTCATATTTGTCCTCAACACAAACATTCCGATTGGCTTACCTCACGAACCCTTCTACACACACACACTCCCGGCATGATGCAGGTATACCATTCAGGTTAACTCGGGCGTTAATAAGCGGTGACCAGACTGGTGTGTGGTGTACAGCGGCCGTTTTCTTATACCTGACCTACATACATGGTCTTAACATTCGGGACACACACACACACTCATACAGAAATACATATTCACACGTACGCACACACACAAGACATATAAAACAGACAAAACACAAGTACAAACACACACACGTACACCACCGAAGGGTCAAGACGTACCTGGCGCTCCTCTCGGAGCAGCCAGGTCAACTGTTAAGTTGGCCCATACCAACCCCCTCCCCTGAACCCTCCTCCCCACCGGAATATCAACAAGTTCTCGCCAGAAGTTACAATTTCATTTAGGAAAGGAACGGAACCAGTGTTGAACAGAGGTGAACAGTGGTGAACAGTGCTTAAGTCAGTGAGAACAACTCCACAGTAACAGTCGTACCCAAGTTAACCTTCACACAGTGAGGTCCCAGGTACCCAGTGATAACGGCCCGTGAGACCCAACAACAACCAGCGATGTGTTAATCCGTCTACGATAGGAAGGCCTAAGACCACACCTCACTCATATAACACCATCTGTGAGGGAATTACTACACCACGTCAGGTCCCTCATAACACCATCTGTGAGGGAATTACTACACCACATGTCCCTCATAACGCTATATGTGGGGGAATTACTACACCACGTCAAGTCCCTCATAACACCATCTGTGAGGGAATTACTACACCACGTCAAGTCCCTCATAACACCATCTGTGAGGGAATTGCTACACCACGTGAGGCCCCTCATAACACCATCTGTGAGGGAGTTACTACACCACGTGAGGCCCCTCATAACACCATCTGTGAGGTAATTACTACACCACGTGAGGCCCCTCATAACACCATCTGTGAGGGAATTACTACACCACGTGAGGCCCCTCATAACACCATCTGCGAGGGAATTACTACACCACGCCAGGTCCCTCATAACACCATCTGAGGGAACTACTACACCACGTGAGTTCCTCCTAACACCATCTGGGAGGGAGTTACTACACTACGAGTTTGCTGTTCAACACCTACATTAATCTGCATGTTCACTGTATGTGCCTTTACCTTTCTCTAATGAAGGCTTTTGTTAAACCACCAATGTATGTAATAAGTCATTTATGTCCAATGTATATTTTCAGCCTTCGGGCTGCAGAATTTTTTCAATAAACCGTTAATTATTGTTATTATTTTTAAGAACATAAGAATGGAGGAAACTGCAGCGGACCTATTGGCCCATACTGCGCAGTCCCATTTAAACCCAACCCCTATCGCTCGTATATCCATCCAACCTATGTTTGAAGCTATCCGGTGTATTCGAGTTAATGATGATATTTGGTAACTTTTTCCACTCATCCACTACTCTGTTTCCAAACCAGTGTTTACCTATTTCGCGCCTAAATCTAAATTTGTCTAATTTAAAACCATTGTTACGAGTTCGCTCCTGGTTGGATAGTTTGAGTACCTTTGTAATGTCCCCTTTGTTTAGCCCTGACTTCCATTTATACATCTCTATCATGTCGCCCCTCGCTCTACGTCTCTCGAGGGAGTGCAAATTAAGGTGCTTTAACCTGTCTCTGTACTCAAGGTTCCTAATGCCCGGGATTAGTCTTGTCATTCTCCTCTGAATTCTTCCAAGGATTTTATATCCATTCTGTAATACGGTGACCAGAACTGAACTGCGGAATCCAGGTGAAGTCTCACAAGCGCTAGATATAATCTTAAGATGACCTCGCTAGTCTTGTAACTAACACTCCTTTGTATGAACCCAAGTACTTTATTAGCCTTGTTACGAGCAAAAATACATTGTTTGCTTGGCTTAAGATTCCTACTTATCATTAATCCTAAATCTCTCTCGCAGTCGGATTTCATAAGAACAAGAAAATAAGGAGTCTGCAATAGGCCGGTTGGCCTGTGCATGGCAGCTCCTGTCGAGAGTTACTACCACTCTCTATCATCCATGAATCTATCTAGCCTCCTTTTGAAACTTTCCAGAGTTCCCGCACTTACTACAAAGTTGCTAAGCTTGTTCCACTCGTCCACCACCCTATTTGTGAACCAGTTTCTTCCTATCTCCCTCCTAAACCTAAACTTATCCAACTTGAATCCGTTGCTCCGAGTCCTATCCTGCTCGGATATTATAAGAACTTTATCTATATCACCTTTATTGATTCCTTTCACCTACTTAAATACTTCTATCATATCTCCCCGCACTCTTCGTCTTTCTGGGGAATGCAAGTTAAGTTTCTTTAACCTATCCTGATATGGAAGGCTTCTAAGTCCCGGAATCATTTTTGTCATTCTTCGCTGCACCGACTCTAGTGAATTTATATCCATTCTATAATAGGGGCACCAGAACTGAACCGCATAATCGAGGTGCGGCCTGACTAGCGCAAGATATAGTTGCAATAAGATCTCTGCACTCTTATTACTTACACTTCTAGATATAAAACCCAATACTCTGTTTGTCTTATTTCGAACATTAACGCACTGTTTTCTAGGCCGTAGGTCCAGGCTTACAAGTACCCCTAGGTCTCTTTCACAAGTCGACTTCTCTAGGTTGATGTTGTTAAGGCTGTATACATTATCAGTATTTGTTCTTCCAATATTAAGTACGCTGCACTTGCTGGTGTTGAATTTCATTTGCCATTTTTCAGACCACCCTTGCAGTTTATTTAGATCCTCCTGTAATGCATTTGCATCCTGCCCTGAATTAATCTGCCGCCCTATTTTGGTGTCATCCGCAAACTTGCTTATGTCACTGCTGATCCCAGTATCTAGATCGTTTATGTAGATTATGAACAAGAGTGGGCCTAGTACTGACCCCTGGGGAACCCCACTGGTTACACGACCCCACTTAGATTTAACACCATCTACGCTGACCCTCTGCGTTCTATCGGTGAGCCATGATTTTATCCAATTTAAAACTTTCCCCTCGATACCATGAGCCTTAATTTTTCTCAGAAACCTCTGATGCGGTACTCTGTCAAATACTTTGCTAAAGTCTAAGTAAATAACATCGTAATTTTCGTCATTATCTACTACCATCGTTGTTCATCTGGTAACTAGTTTCCCTGTTTACATCTCCTATACGGAGTACTTTACATTTGTCCGCATTGAATTTCATCTGCCATTTTTCAGACCATTCGAAAATTTGTTTAGATCTTCCTGTAGTTTTGCCGAGTCCTCGTCAGATTTAATTACACGTACTATTTTAGTGTCATCAGCAAATTTACTTATGTTGCTGTCTATGCCGATATCTATGTCGTTTATGTATATAATAAATAATAATGGTCCAAGTACTGAGCCCTGGGGAACTCCATTAGTGAAGTTGCTCCAATGGGACTTAGTGCCGTTAATGCTCACTCGCTGTTTCCTGTCCTGTAACCACGCCCTAATCCATTTTAGAATATTACCTTTAATGCCATGCGCTTCTACCTTTCTTATTAGTCTTTCGTGGGGGACTTGTCGAAGGCTTTGCGGGGGACTCGGTCGAAGACACACACACACACACACACACACACACACACACACACACACACACACACACACACACACATCACTCATGTTACTTGAACCACTGACCTATATATACTGCTAATGAATATGATGTATTTCTTTGTGTACGAACCTCTGTCCTGCATGGCAGTGAACAGTGACATTACCCACATGAATCTGACCTATATATACTGCTAGTGAATATGATGTATTTCTTTGTGTACGAACCTCTGTCCTGCATGGCAGTGAACAGTGACATTACCCACATGAATCTGACCAATATCTACTGCTTATGAATATGATGCATTTCTTTGTGTACGAACCTGTCCTGCATGGCAGTGAACAGTGACATTACCCACATGAATCTGACCAATATCTACTGCTTATGAATATGATGCATTTCTTTGTGTATGAACCTCTGTCCTGCGTGGCAGTGAGAAGTGATACCACCCTCAGTGTCAAGACCTGACTGAAAACTAAACTCATGTTACTTGTATATTATGTGTAAATCAAGAGACCCATTCCCCACTTACGTATCTGTATATTTTCAGCCTTCCGGCTGCCATGCTTTCAATAAACCGTTAATTATTATTATTATTATTATTACACACATGCGTATAATATGTTTGTTCGAGCAGATAGACAGATAGAGTTTAATGAAAGCTATAGGCCGTCTCGTATGAATGCGACAGACAGACAGACAGACAGATACACTTAACCTGAGAGAAAGAGACAGATCTTCCGCACGGAGAATTAATGACCCGGGGAGATATTGACAAGAGACGGAGAGACAAACGGACAGAGACAGGGAGGTTATACTAAGAGACAGTAGTGTGTGTGTGTGTAATAATAATAATAATAATAATAATAATAATAATAATAATAATTAATAATAAACGGTTTATTAATAGAATTGCAGCCGGTGGCTGAAAATATGCAAACTTACATGTGATTTAGACATAATGATATGCGTTCAATACATTTACAGGGTTGTTCTGTACATAAATCAGGAGTTTTTTATTATTTTAACAATAGATGGGATGGTGCTATTCTTATATCTATCAGTGCGGGCATAAATGCGCGAGGTGGGCGGGGGACTGCAGGTGGCAGGAGGTGGCGATGACGGGGATAGTGTAGTAGTCCACTGCCAAACCTTGCTAGTGCTTGGTGGTGGAGGTCACTGAGGGATGGGATTTCTAGGGTGTGTATGTATGTATGTATGTATGTATGTGCATTGTGCAGTATGTATGTATGTATGGGAGGTGGGACTTGTTTGACATCATGGAGTTTGGGTTACATTAGCCAAGTAAATTACCTTCATGTTCTCAGGCTGTGAACACCTCCTGTTATCTCTCTCTCTCTCTCTCTCTCTCTCAAATCCCCCCAAGTAATCCCGATTGAATCACACTCCTAATAAATCCCCTTTCAGAGTTTAATCCGCCATATACCTAAACTGCCACCAGAAAAATAATCCCCAGAGGTAAATCTTCATTTCCACTGAACTTATTTACTGTACAGTCTATACACGACTCTGGTGAAGTCTACCCTCCACTACTAGTACTGCCACTATTATTATTACTATTACTACTATTACCACTATTATTACCACTATTACTACCACTATTATTACTACTATTACTACTGTTATTACTTCCACTATTATTACTACTATTATTACTACTATTATTTATTATACTATTACTACCACTATTACTACCGCTATTGTTACCACTATTATTACCACTATTACTACCACTATTATTACTACTATTACTACTGTTATTACTTCCACTATTATTACTACTATTATTACTACTATTATTTATTATACTATTACTACCACTATTACTACTGGGCTATTGTTACCATTTATTATTACCAATTATTACTACCACTATTATTACTACTATTACTACTGTTATTACTCTAATTATTATTACTACTGTTATTACTAATTACTATTTATTATACTATTACTACCACTATTACTTTAAAAAAAAAAAACGTGGCCTCCAGCCTCCCCCAATAGCCACACCTTCGCCACCATGTATTTACCTCAATATTAAATATCCTAATACATAAGAAACTATCCTATCTGTGTTAAATTAGTTGAGCCGCAGATCCATGCGGCATTCAGTGACTGTAGCCTCATAGTCGATATCTGCAGCAGTTGTCGGAGTAGGGGCAGAAGCTCTCGTTCCCCTGAGGCAGAGCAAAGCCGACCGAAGGAGAGAGAAGGACAGTCGACATCTCATCCAGGCTGTGACATAACTTCTGGGCTGCTGCTTCTGTTCGGAGATCAGCTCCGCGAGTCTGGCGTAAAAACATCTTGCACTTGGGCCCATCCCACCAGAGGTTGTGAATGACTAGAGGAGTGAAGCTGCCTTGATCAACATTTCCTTGAATTCTTCCCCATATGTCTCTTCTCTCTTGTCAAAGTTCTGTTCTTCCTATGCGCAGTATCGAGAGCCAGGTTACGGTGACATAGCCAAGTGGGATAAAACATCCTGATGTCGAAGAAAGCTCGCTGTCCCCGCGTCCAGAATCCTCGAGCACTGACGTCCACACGGGCTTTGTTAGATGTGTTTGAAGTCCTGTGTTGGAAGATCTCGCCATCCAGTGGAAGGAGGGTCGGTTCTACCATGACGTCCCGGCAGATTTCCTTCAACATATTTGCTGTGAGATCCCTTACCTCGTCATGCCTCATGCATATGAAGCCCCCCTTCTTGCACACCATGGCATGATCGCCATCATAGGGATAGCCACACACGCATTGGGAGGGCAAACCATCTACTGGCCAACCGTACCTACCACTATTACTACCGCTATTGTTACCACTATTATTACTACTATTACTATCATTATTACTACCACTATTATTACTACTATTACTACCACTATTACTACCACTATTATTACTACTATTACTACCATTATTACTACCACTATTATTACTACTATTACTACCATTATTACTACCACTATTATTACCATTATTACAACTACTATTTTTTACCACCACCACCCTTATTCTTATCCTTCTTTTGCTCTACCGCTTACAGGATGAGTATGAAGTGCACAATTAACTGGCCGCTGTAAATGGAAAAAAAAAAATCACCACCACCACACTCTCCACCACTACCACCCCCCAGCACCACCACCACCACTCCATCTACCAACACCACTACCACCGCTTCCACCACCACCACCACCAAACTCCTCAATTTATACTTTTGAATTGGATCTAAATTCTGGTTCCTCCACATTAAAACTGACGTGCCTGACTGCTTGATTTCTTTAGTCTCAAGAAAAAACACAAAGTTATTTAGTCTGAAACTCGCGGCAAAATGAGAGTGTAAAGACATATTAAGAGTTTTATATTGTTTCGAAACTGGTGGTGATAGTCGGGATGTGGTTGGTGGTAGTTGTGGTGTAGGTGGGTGTGGTGTGGTAGCGATGGTGGTTGGTGTAGGTAGGTGTGGTGTGGTAGTTGGGTGGTGGGCGGTGGTAGTTGTGGTGTGAGCGGGGGTGGTAGTTGTGGTGTAGGTGGGTGTGGTGTGGAGTGGGTGTGGTGTGGTGTGGTGTGGTGTGGGTGTGGTATGGGCGGTAGGGATCAAGTTACGATGACAGGCAGTTGACTCACATAAGAGGCGTGAGTCATCTTGGTCTTAGTGAGTCAGCTACTTGGGTTTGTGGTGAGTCAGACGAGTCAGCTAGCTGGTGGTTGGTGAGTTAGGCGAGGTGTGATGAGTCAGGTGGAGGTGCGGTGAGTCAGCTGGAGGGAGCACTAAGATAATCTCTTTGAGTCATCTGGTAGTGCAGTGAGTCAGGGTGAGGCAGCTGGAGGAATACTAGGATGGTCTCGTTGAGTCATCTGGTAGTGCAGTGAGTCAGGTGAGTCAGCTGGAGGGAGCACTAAGATAATCTCTTTGAGTCATCTGGTAGTGCAGTGAGTCAGCTGGAGGGAGTACTAGGATAGTCTCGTTGAGTCATCTGGTAGTGCAGTGAGTCAGCTGGAGGGAGTACTAGGATAGTCTCGTTGAGTCATCTGGTAGTGCAGTGAGTCAGGTGAGTCAGCTGGAGGGAATACTAGGATAGTCTCGTTGAGTCATCTGGTAGTGCAGTGAGTCAGGTGAGTCAGCTGGAGGGAGTACTAGGATAGTCTCGTTACAGACTCGACCAAAAGTTTTCACAAGACGACACAAAGTTTATTATTTTACTCCGAGTTAACTTTACTGTCACGGTGGCTCAGGGTGGTCTGTCTGTCTGTCTGTCTGTCTGTCTACATATCTGTCTCTTTATCGGTCTCTTTGTATGTCAGTTTCCTTATCTCTCTCTCTCCCTGTCTGTTTATCTGTCTATATGTCTCTTTCTCTCTCTCTCTATCTGTCTGTTTTATCTCTCTCTCTCTCCTTGTCTGTCTTTCTCACTCTCTTTGTCTATCTCTCATTTATTCTTTATTTTCTCTCCTTTTCTCTTTCTATAGCTGTCTGACCGTGTGTGTCTGTATATATAAACTCACTCGGCTTAAAAGAAAACAGGTGTGAACAGAATATAGCGGCAGGTGAAGCTTTGTGTTGACGGAGGGAGAGAGTTTGACTGAGATAGGTCATAAGGTCAGGGTCAGTCAAGACTCAGATGTCAAGGGTCAGGTGTCAAGGGTCAGATGTCAAGCGTCAGGTGTCAAGGGTCAGGTGTCAAGGCGTAGAAGCCTGAAGAGTCAAGGACATAGAAGCCTGAAGAGTCAATGGTTTATGTCATCAGGTTATTGGAAGCTCCAACAACTTGTCCCTGAATACGAATTCGCAACTTTCGATTTACACCAGGTACCTACTTTACTGCTAGGTGAACAGGGACTAATGGGGGCTAGGAAGTATGTCCAAACAACTTCCACCGGCCCGGGAATCGAACCCGTGACATTTCGCGTGCGAAGGCAAGAGCGGTACCATTCTACGCCCTTAACTCATGAGACATAAAGGCAAGCATGAACTTAGCATGCTTCCCTGTTGGGTGCTGTAAACGCTTCTGCGCTTCACCTTACACAAGGATGTAGGGGAGTGCCCAATAAAAAAAAAAGGTCAGGTGTCAAGGGTAAGATGTCAAGGTCAGGTGTCAAGAATAAAATGTCAAGGGTTAGATGTCAAGGGTCAGGTGTTAAGGGTAAGATGTCAAGGTAAGATGTCAAGGTCAAGTGTCAAGGGTAAGGTGTCAAGGGTCAGATGTCAAGCGTCAGGTGTCAAGGGTCAGGTGTCAAGATTCAGGTGTCAAGGGTAAGATGTCAAGGTCAGGTGTCAAGAATAAAATGTCAAGGGTTAGATGTCAAGGGTCAGGTGTTAAGGGTAAGATGTCAAGGTCAAGTGTCAAGGGTAAGATGTCAAGATCAGGTGTCAAGGGTCAGATGTCAAGCGTCAGGTGTCAAGGGTCAGGTGTCAAGGTTCAGGTGTCAAGGGTTAGAGGTCAAGGTCAGGTGTCAAGGGTAAGATGTCAGGTGTCAAGGGTTAGGTGTTAAGGGTAAGATATTAAGGGTCAAGGTCAGGTGTCAAGGGCAAAATGTCAAGGTCAGGTGTCAAGGGTTAGATATCAAGGTCAGGTGTCAAGGTCATTCTCTCTTTCTCCTTCTGTTCCCCATTCGTTCTTTCTCTTTTTTCTCCTCTCTCCCTGATCATGTGCCGAGGGGAACAATAAACACAGGTAAGCAGTAACCACAGGTAGATAATTGGGTTATTGTGGGGGGCATTATAATACCTTAAATTCAATAACAACAATTAACTCTGCTCGACTTCCATCCTTCCCCTCCTTCTCTTACCTCCTTCTCTTCCTTCGTTGTTTCTTTCTCTTCCTCCTATTTCTTCGTTCCATCTTCCTCCTCCTCCTCCTCCTCCTCCTTCTCCCTTTCCTCCAGCACCACCTTTATTCTCCTTCCTTCGTTATTCCCTCCTTCTTTATCCTCCTTCTCCCTCGTTCTCTCCTCCTTCTTCATCGGCTACTCTTCCTATTCGTCTCCTCCTCCTTGCATTTTCTTCCTTCCTTCCTTCCTTCCTTGTTCCCACCTTTTTCTATCTCCTCCTCCTATACTCCTTCCTCCTCCTCTTTCTCCTCCTTTACTCTCTCTTCCTCCCTCACCCCTTCCTCCCCCCTCCCACCTTCCCTCCCTCCCCCACCTCCTCCTCCTCTTTCTCCTCCTTACTCTCCTCCTCACCCTTCTTCCTCCCCCTCCCCCTCACCACCCTCCTCCTCCTCCTATACCAAGTGTGTAATTACATCAACAACTTACAACCTCCATAAAGAGAATTTTACTGTTACTGTTATTCTCAATTAAGCCATTTTGTTATTTTTATTTTTATTATTTTTATTTTTTATTTATTTTTTAATCCTCACCTCTTGGTAAATTTAGTGAATGATAAAATTACACAGGAGAGACAAGGCGGACGGAAGGTATAATTTTCATATATAACTTCCTCTCTCCCTTCTCTACCTTCTCTCCTCTCTCTTCTCCCCTCTCTCTTCTCTCCCCTCTCTCCTCTCTCCCCTCTCTCTTCCCTCTCTCTTCTCCCTTTCTCCCCCTCTCCCTCTCCCTTCTCCCCCTCCTCCCTCTCTCCCTCTCCCCTCCCTCTCCTCCTCCCTCTCTCCCTCTCCCCTTTCTCCCTCTCTCCCTTCTCCTCCCTTTCCCCTCTCCCCTTCCCCCCCTCCCTTCACCTCCTTCTCCCCCTCCTCCGTCCTCAATGGTGTTTGTGTGAGAGAGAGAGAGAGAGAGAGAAGTATGTTGTTGATGGAGGTCTCCACATGTGTTATTGCAGTTGAAGTTGTTTCGTGTCTAATGGGAGGCTGCTGACGACCACACTACAGTCCTCTTTTTTATGTTGGGTGTGGTGGCCATAATCTCTCTCTCTCTCTCTCTCTCTCTCCATTCCTTCCTTCCCTCCCTCCCTCCCTATCCTGTCCCCTCCCATCCCATCCCATCGTCTCCTATTGCCTTTCCTCCTCCTCCTTTCCTTCCCTCTCTCTCTCTCATCCCCTTCTCTTCCTTCCTCCCTCCTCCTCCTTCCCATTCCTCCATCCTAAAAAAAAACTTCCTTTAAAAAAAAATTAACACTGTATTAAGATTTTTTGTTTCGTAATATAAAGTGTTGTGAAATATGACGGCAGCAGGATCACTCTGTGTGTGGCTGAAGAGAATATATACCGCATCACGCTGGGAGGAGACAGGAAAATAGAGGAGATGGTAATATACAAGCTTTTAAAGAGTAGAGAGAGAGAGAGAGAGATTATTTTGTAACAGCCCTGTGAAATTAAAAAAAAAATACGTTATTATTTGGGATTAAATTTTGTTTGAAAAATGTAAAAAAACCGGAGGTAATTTTGTAATGGCTAATATGAATTCAAAGGGATATTTATTTTGTACCAGCCGTGGGGATAATGAATACACACACACACACACACACACACACACACACACACACACACACACACACGACACACACACACACACACACACACACAAGATTACTTTGCAACAGCCGTATGAATGAAAAATGGAAATACGATTATTTTGTGAAAGCAGTTTGAAAGAAAAATAAGAACATATTTTTTGGCAACAGCTGTCGAAAAAAAAGCGATTATACTTATGCTTTCTGCTGCCAGTGGTGAAGAGGTCCTGTGTGTGTGTGTGTGTGTGTGTGTGTGTATGTGTGTTCCTCTCACCAAAGGCCCCCAGTAACCCCAGACATACCATACTTCCAATTGATCCCCAGGAAGACCCAGAAACTCCCCAAGGCCACAACACGCCCCCCACGAGATCTACCAGACTCACACCGCCCCCTCACGAGATCTACAAACACCCCCCCCGAGATTCAAACACCCCTCCATCCCCCCCCTCAGGAGACCAAGTTATGAAAGACGACCGACAGAAAATGGTTCGTTTTAAGCACCTCAAGTTTGGGCTCACCCCAGTAAGGTTGTTTGGCCCGTGTACAGTAAGTAGTTTAATTACCCTGAGAGAGCGTGGGCGGGGGAGGCGACGGTGGCTGATGTGTGTAGCTGCGTCAGGGGAAGGAATGGAGATGGGTGGAGAGTGGTAGTGGGATGTGGTGGGTGTGGAAGGTTGTGGTGGAAGGTTGTGGTGGAGGGTGGTAGTGGTGGGTGAGGGTGGGTGATGGTGAGTTGGGTGGTGATGGTGGGTGGTGGGTGGTGATGGTGGGTGGAGGGTGGTGGTGGTGGGTGGTGGTGGAGGGTTGACACGTATGTATGGTTTAACTTATCTAGGGTCTCGATAAGGCGACAGGTAGACGTAATAAAGAGAGGGAGTTACCTGTACCGGAGACACGTATGAATAATTTAAAAGTCTTGATCTGATTGTAACATTTATATAATTTTTTACGAACTGAAAATGAAATATGTCTCATATACCTGATGAGCCATTAAAGACAGTGCAGATAGATGCAGTACTGAATGTTGAAGACTTTAGTACACAAGGAAGCTCTACTGATTACTGACCCGGACCCAGCTGAAGTTCGGTAGTCACTCACAGCTGGGTCGATTATGGATGCTTCAGGCGCTAACAATAATCATTAGAACAGGTGGGAGTTGTGACTACTTCACTACCGCATCCTTTTAATATTTACATACATACAACACTGAAATCTCATATTGTGTAGAATATTTACAAAAAAATCATAATTATTTTGTAACAATTTTCACGATGAAATTAATAGCAAATAAAAATAATCCTTATATTCCTAGTTAAAGGAAAATGTATAGTCGTAGATTGGCTAAAAAATATAAGAATAACTAAATGAAATACTAAAATGAATATGTAGAAATAAATGATAAATAAAAAATAGAATAACGAAGACAGAAAATAATTTACTGTACAGGCAGGATGTGTTGATGACCTCGATGCAGCAGAGGATGATCACCAACAGTGGCCTCACATCCTGCTACACTGTGCTAATAAACGTGTTCCTCACAGCCTCCATCACTTCCCTCAGAAAACACTTCCCGGACCAGGTATATTCTCTGCACCTTGATTAATATACCTGTCTTATTTGAAACTTACCTGGAGAAACCCTGTCTATTGATTATGAAACCTGTAGGTTTTTTTACTTACCTGGGAGAAGCTCTGTCCATTGACGAATAAATCTGTCGTTTTTTTTTTAAACATATGTGCAAGAAATTCTCTGTACCTTGATTAAAGACTTTATTTTCTCCCCCCAGGTAAGGGCTGAGTGTGGCGGTACCAGTGATGTTGTCAGCTGATCACAGGGAGGGAGGTCACCATGCCACGTTTTCTTTACCAACAATAAAGTAAGTATTGTTTACACGTCCTTACATCCTGTACTCGAGTGAACAAACACGACTTGTACTATTAGGGTTCGTCGTTGTTCTAGAATACTCTCAGAGGAAAATAAATTAGTCTAATGGTTATTTATACATCTGGCAGTGGCGTAGCGTCCTGGCCGGTGTCTTCTCAGAGCGCTGCCTGTCGCTCTGTCTATCTCTCTGTCTGTCTGTCTGTCTGTCTGTCTGTCTCATACCCAGAGAACAAAGTTATGATGCATCTTAACCCATACAATCATCTGGCATTTCTTAATTTCAGCCAGTCGTCTCTCGGTATTCCCCTTGATCAGTAACCACCAACCCAGCCTCTCTCTCTCTCTCTCTCTCTCAGTCGTCGGACAAGAGCTTCTGGTTATTATTCGAGGTGTGGTAAACTTTGTGTACAGTGGGTTTTTGTAATCAGGTTCAAAACAATAAGTTGGCGGGAAAACGAACCCAAATTCTGTTGTTATTATTATTATTATTATTATTATTATTATTATTATTATTATTATTATTATTATTATTATAGATTAAAGTATAGCCAGAACAGTCGCCCACCCCTTCTTTCATTTCCATTTTAATTCATATACGGAATACTAGGTCGTCTGCTGCAGCACCGGCCGTACAGTATAACGTGGGTAGGTTAGGGTGACTCACCTCACAGCCAAGCTCTTGTTATTAGTGTTATCACGCCAGAGGTCATCACCACCACCCATCATCCTTACTCGCCGCAGTCGTCTCCCGGACCATATTCACCTCCGCCCTTCCTCACCCTTCCACATTGTTCCTGCCATTCCTAGCTCCCCGCAGGCCTCGCCTTTCTCTCGTCATTATCACCCACTATTATCGCCTATGATTTCATCCATTTTCATTACCTGTCGCATCCGTCGCAAAGGCTGAAGTCCTCCTCCGTCGCCCGGCCCCTTCCCTCCCCATTACGGCTCTCATTCCGGGAAGGGCCATAGCCATTAAGGGAACTACCTCATTGTGGGGAGGTTTACATCAAACTTAAATTAGGGGAAACTCTGCGGCATGTCCGGGGGATCAGGAGCGGGTGGGGTTATTGCGCCATCACTGCTTGGTGGTTATTGCGAGATACGATGCCACTTTTTTTTTTTTTGGTCCCGATGACGAAAGTTTGTTGGTAAAAAACAACGATCTCAGGACTGTCTGTAACTAATTTGGGCATCGAACTTTTTTAAGTCCGATGTGATACTGCAGGAAACTATGTCTACTGTATATTGTCCGTTCATCCTCTCTTGTATATGTCTGTCTGTCTGTCTGTCTGTCTATTGGCTACCACTTTTATAGAAACTTCCCAAGTAACAACCGACGGACTCCCACTGAAGGTCCTGCACACACACACACACACACACACAACAGGAGGACTACTGTACGAAGTTTCATCTGTGGACGTTTCAATAATCGTGACGTTGCGAATCGAAGTGACAACCTTAGGTGATGTTGACTGCCCTAGGTGATGTTGACTGCTCTAGGTGATGTTGACTGCCCTAGGTGATGTTGACTGCCCTAGGTGATGTTGACTGCCCTAGGTGATGTTGACTGCCC
>NW_024757794.1:6792703-6795203 GCF_018991925.1 Homarus americanus
GAGTCTACAGGTGGGCGGCTATTCGTCAGCCCGTGAGTCTACACCAGGTGGGCGGCTATTCGTCAGCCCGTGAGTCTACACAGTTGGGCGGCTATTCGTCAGCCCGTGAGTCTACAGGTGGGCGGCTATTCGTCAGCCCGTGAGACTACGGTGGGCGGCTGTTGTCCAGCCCGTGAGTCTACACAGGTGGGCGGCTATTCGTCAGCCCGTGAGTCTACAGGTGGGCGGCTATTCGTCAGCCCGTGTGTCTGGGTGGGCGGCTATTCGTCAGCCCGTGAGTCTACACAGGTGGGCGGCTATTCGTCAGCCGTGAGTCTACACAGGTGGGCGGCTATTCGTCATCCGTGAGTCCTCCTACACGTGTCTGTCTCGGTGTTCAGAGGAAGAGAATATGGCCAATAGATAGTTAGTGAAGGTAGATAGTTGTTATTTTTGGTTTAACCCGTTGAGTCTTGATGGGTTAAATCATCGTCGTTAAGGGTTAAATCACCGTCGTCTAAGGGCTAAATCATCGTCGTTAAAGGGTTAAATCAACGTCATTAAAGGGTTAAATCAACGTCATTAAAGGGTTAAATCATCGTCGTCTAAGGGTTAAATCACCATTGTCTAAGGGTTAAATCACCGTCGTCAGTGGGTTAAAGGGGTGGTTTGTTTATTTATTCTTTGATTTCTTTGTTTTGTATCAGGTTGGAATATTCGTTTGTAAATTAAGGATTATTTTGTGTTGCTGTCATCTTTCGGTAATTAGCTTTACCTGTATATTCCATTTAATTAGATTTACCTATTTTGACCTAGTAATTATCCTGTACGCTCTACCTGTAATCTCTTACCTGTATTTTTACATGGTAATTAGCACCTATATTTCCAACTATTTAATTAACCTACCCTGTCTCTCCCACCTGTTAATTAACCTGCCGTCTTTCCTACCTGTTAATTAACCTAACCTGTCTTTCCAACCTGTTAATTAACCTACCATATCTTTCCTACCTGTTAATTAACTTACCACATCTTTCCTACCTGTTAATTAACCTGCCCTGTCTTTCCAAACCTGTAAATTAACCTGCCCTGTTATTCCTACCTGTTAATTAACCTGTCCTGTCTTTCCTAACTGTTAATTAACCTGCTTTGTCATTCTACCTGTTAATTAACCTGCTTTGTCATTCCTACCTGTTAATACCACAATACCCTCCTACTATTAAATTAACCTACCTGACACTCCTACCTGTTAATTAACCTACTGTGCCTACCTGTTAATTAACCTACCCTGACACTCCTGCTTAATTAACCTGCAGCCTCCTACCTGTTAATTAACCTGCCTGACCTCCTACCTGTTAATTAACCTACCCTACTCTCCTACTTGTTAATAACCCACTGACACTCCTACCTGTTAATTAACCTACCCTGACACTCCTACCTGTTAATTAATACCCACACCTACCTGTGTTAATTAGCACCACTTCCTCCTACCTGTTAATTAACCTACCCCTGACCTCCTACCTGTTAATTAACCTACCCTGACCTCCTACCTGTTAATTCTTCCTGACCTCCTACCTGTTAATTAACCTGCCTGACACTCCTACCTGTTAATTAACCTACCTGACACTCCTACCTGTTAATTAACCTACCTGACACTCTCTACCTGTTAATTAACCTACCCTGCCTCCTACCTGTTAATTAACCTACCTGACACTCCTGTTAATTAACCTGTCTTGTCTTTCCTACCTGTACCTACCCTCCCTACCTGTTAATTAACCTGCCCCTGTCACTCACCTGTTAATTAACCCTGACTCCCTCCTACCTGTTAATTAACCTACCTAGTATACCTGTTAATTAACCTACCTGACACTCCTACCTGTTAATTAACCTACCTGACCTCCTACCTGTTAATTAACACCTGACCTCCTACCTGTTAATTCTTCACCCTGTCTCCTCCCTGTTAATTAACCTGTCTTTCCTACCTTTAATTCTTACCCAGCACTCCTACCTGTTAATTAACCTGCCTGTACTCCTACCTGTTAATACTGCCCTGACACTCCTGTTAATTCTAACCTGACACTCCTACCTGTTAATTAACCTACCCCTGACACTCCTACCTGTTAATTCTAACTGTTCTTTCCCTACCTGTTAATTAACCTGGCCTGTCCTCCTACCTGTTAATTCTCTACCTGACTACTCCCTACTGTTAATTAACCTACCTGACACTCCTACCTGTTAACCTACCCTGACACTCCTACCTGTTAATTAACCTGCCCTGACCCTCCTACATTAATCCTCTCTGACCTACCTGTTAATTAACCTACCTGACCCTCCTACCTGTTAATTAACCTGCCCTGACCCTCCTACCTGTTAATTAACCTTCCTGACACTCCTACCTGTTAATTAACCTACCTGACACTCTACCTGTTAATTAACCTGTCTTGTCTTTCCTACCTGTTAATTAACACTGACACTCCTACCTGTTAATTAACCTACTTGCTCCTACCTGTTAATTACTGCCTGT
>NW_024757794.1:6799293-6824379 GCF_018991925.1 Homarus americanus
TAGAAGTTATATTGCTGTGTGAGCTGTCACTTGGTGTTCCTGGCCTCTGTACCCACACAAAGTGTATCGGTAAGACTACTGGAGCACATATTTAAGAAACAGTTTTATGTAGAGTCAATCGTCCAAAGGTTAGGAGAAAATAATCATATTATATTACATCACAACCAGTAAATGTTGTGTATATGTGTAGCGACAGCTCCACCTACTGTGTGTGTAATAATACTAGGTTCACGATGACCCAGCGACAGCCTCCACCTACTGTGTGTAATAGGCTCACCACACCCAGCGTAGCCTCCACCTACTGTGGCATGAGGTCTAACACACCCAGCGACAGCCTCCACCTACTGTGTGTAATACTAGTTCACCACAATCTAGTGGCAGCCTCCACCTACTGTGTGTAATACTATTCACCACACTCCAGCAGCCCACTGTGTGGTGAAGAATAGTTCTAATGCACACCCAGCGGCCGCCTCCACCTACTGTGTGTAATACTAGTGTCACTGCCTACACCAGCGGTGCCTCACCTACTGTGTGAACTACGTCTGTACGTTTGACAATGAGTAATTTCTTTTAGACTTTGAGAGGAGTACTAACTTGCAGCAAAATGTCTCACACACAGAGCCTCAGCAGTTACCGACTCGCTCTCTACCTTTTCTCTCAGTTACACGGAAGGATTATGAGCCAACATGAGAGTCATAATGAACACAAAACACACCTGGACATCAAGCGTTTTGAAAGTTATCACGTCCACACTAGGGCTTGTAGAGGTCACACACACACACACACACACACACACAAACACACACACACACACGCACACACACACTTCACTGATACAACACGACAGGTAATGTTTCTATATAGCCAGGTAGAAACAAAACTCCTCTACTCGTGGGAATGACGTGAGGGGAGACAGGTGTTAATGGCAGTGGTAATGACGCGTGGCAGAGAAAACTTACCGAGTGTATACATTTAAATGATCCGCCATAACACGACACATTAGAGAAATTATCAAGCAATAATTTCCTCTCACTTAACCACTTTAATGGATCATCATTTCCTCAGCTCAAACCCGACTTACCTGACCTGACGGAGGGTGTCTATCGTACGTGAGGGATGTTTTATCGCCTATGATCACTTCAAAAGACGAATGATTTTATCCACCTTCTGCCTAGGGTGGCGTTCTCTTACATACTGAACGTGAGCGAGCTATTAACATAACTTCACCGACGGCTGCTGCAGTCATAGAACATAAGAACATAAGGAGTCTGCAATAGGCCGGTTAGCCTGTGCATGGCAGCTCCTGTCGAGAGTTACTTCCACTCTCCATCATCCATGAATCTATCTAGCCTCCTTTTGAAACTTTCCAGCGTTCCACTCGTCCACCACCCTATTTGTGAACCAGTTCCTTCCTATCTCCCTCCTAAACCTAAACTTATCCAACTTAAATCCGTTGCTTCGAGTCCTATCCTGCTCGGATATTATAAGAAATTTATCTATATCCCCTTTATTGATTCCTTCAGGTTAGGTTAGGTTGGGTCAGGTTAGGTTAGATTAGGTTAGGTTAGGTTAAATTCAGTCAGGTCAGGTTAGGTTAAGTCATATTCGGTCAGGTCAAATTAGGTTAGGTCAGGTCACCTATATCCCTCTATAATATAATACTGAAATCAGGTCATCCTCTTGACTATAGTAACACGAGGCATCTCTAGACCAAGTCGTTAATTGGTATATAAACTCTTATAACTCGGATCTCTAACACTGCCAACGACAGACAGACAGACAGACAGACAGACGAATTTGTTATTATCATTATTACTGTTATGAGAAAGGGGAGGGGAGGGGGGGGGAGTTGAGGGAAGGAAAGGGAAGGAAGGAAGGGAAGTTGAGGGAAGGCAAGGACAGAAAAGGAAGGAAAAGGAAGGGGGAGATGAGGGGAGGAAGTGAATTGAGGGAAGGGGAGAGTTAGGAAGGGAAAGGGAAGGAAGGGTAAGGAAGGGAAGGGGAGGAAGAGGAACGAGTAAGGTGTGAGTCATTCAGAAACTCACTTTTCACCGCCCTACCTCAGTCTCTGTTAATGAACCACTGACATTCATACATACATACATACATAGAGACACACACACACACACCCTCATTATCACCACTACACACATACACCACCCTCACCACACTCTAACACGCACTCACCCGCACATACTCTCTGAATGGCTTAAAATGGAACTCCAATTCATATCCATTAATTTATTTTGAATCTATCGAAGAAAATAAATTCATATAGATAATTAAATTCATTTGATATATTACCTCCAATTAACGCCTTAAAGAAACATACATAGGCTCAACTTTTTTATTGATCACTTAAAAATATATATATATAATTAATCCAAGTTTTAATCGTAATCTTAGTTTTTAAATTGAATTACGAAAAAAAAATCCATATATATAAAAATTAGGGTAAAATTTTCACTTGTAATTAAGGTTAGTTAAAAAGCCATCATATGAGACCAAATATTTATAGGGAAGTGAAAAGGTTAAATTAAAAGTAACGCTAATAGGTTCCACGTCTCATATTAATAAGGTATTTTTCACGTTACAAGAAACACCAAACACACAACTATTCTTTCTATATTTCATTCATTTATTTCATTCATATATAAAAGTTGAAGGAAAAGAAATGGCTCATTATTTCATCACATATGACGTCACTAAAGGATATGACGTCATCCACAACCAGAGAAGATTGTTGAGGTTTTTATTGTTATTTACCAATCCGTTTTCTTTAGGATTATTATATACATTGACTTTACTATTTTTTTGTTTTATGTTTGTTTTTAATTTTCTACCTTACAATTAGAAGTTATTCATTCCAGTCACTCATTCCAGTCACTCACCACCCCGTAGAGTGACTGGACCTGTCGTGTTATGGACTGGGTGTCGTTGTGAGTATAACTGGTTCGTGGTTTATGAGTGATGGGACGAATTTTATACGTTTTTAAAGTGATTCCCATAAAGAATTCTATGCATGTTTCTGTGTTATCGGGTTTAAATTAATATTGTAAACGTCACGGTATAAATATCTATGTAAATTACCTAATACTCCAAAATAAAACCTACAGTAAAGACACACTACATTCGTCCACTCAATCAACACAACTCTTTGCCCCTTCATTCACGTTCACGCCGCTGCTGCCTGGAGGTCCACCGCCCTCACGTCAAATGCTTCCTTCGCCCTAGATTTTCCTCTGCTGGTGTCATGATGAAAGTAAGATAAGAGGAGCCGCCTCATGAGCCTCGGGAAGGTCGGCTACGGCTCACACTGCTCCACGAGGTGTCGACTCCACCATTTACTTACTTCCCCCCCACATGAAGGCAGAGAGGATGGTCTTACCCTGATATTATTATCGTTTGTAACTCAGCCAGGCACCGGCACGCTAGAGTTAAATCTTGAATTGTTTGGGCTGACAGTTCACTCTCGGTGTTGCCGGCTGTCACCATACGCTTATATACATAGCATAATGTTAGGTAGACTTTAGTGAAGACAAGTTAATGTCACACAAACAAATATTACTCTTGGTTAAGAACAACATAAATATTTACAAGGTCTTTGCTAAACGCTGTCGTAATATTTATATCTTCTTGATGGTTTTCCTTGATATATCCTGAAGCAGTAGAACACCGTGGAGGAAAACTGTACACTCGTGTCAGGGTTCTGTACCACAATTGAATTCAGTATCATAAATATTTACCAAATTATCCGCCACTGACAAGATGTACACACACACACTGGGCAGCCTAAGAGTAAGACAGAGCATTTCGGTGATTGGTGGAACTTGCGAGTAACGCCAAGTAACAGGGAACTCTGACGACAGTAATTACCTAAGTTAGGCTGTGTTGTGAATACTTCCTCAACACAGCACACCAAGGCTTAACGCAGGTGATCATCGTGACGCTGGCACCCGGAAGCGTGACGTCACCTACGGATGTCTGCCAGTCATTATAATCTATGCAACAACGGCAGGTAAGTCACTGCTGCAGGATTACCATACACACTGTACAAAGATCGTAAAAAATGAGTACAGATTATACAAACGTAAATGAATGTAAAATTGTAGAATGGGGGAAACGCAGTACTTGTGGCATCCATTGAATAACAAGTGCATCGAGGAAGTTTAAAATAACGATCACCTTCCCTTCACTTGCTCGTCTGGGACCCCTCCTTCTCTAGTTAGTGGCCGTCTCGAAATTACAAAACTTGTACATAGAACAATTTAGGAGAGTCTGGCAACCCGACCTTCTTCCTCCGTATGAAAAATAGAGTTAAGATGAAGTGTTGACGGCCGCCTGAGGAGCAACAACCTCCACTCTTCCCAGCCAACACCCCGCCCCCCCCCACCGTCACCATGGCTATATAAACACATCTCATTACAATACTTTTAGTGCAACTTTCGATGTCGTTTTGAACGTTCTATCTGGGCAGTACTGTAAGTGAATCTCCTGTGGATGAGATAAATTTAGTGTACCAAGACTAGAAAATCCACACACACACACACACACACACACACACACACACACCTGCTGTTGGCTAACTATAGTATACGCACTAACCTAGACTACGCGTTGGTGCAGATAGTTTATTAGCCCCTCGTGTACGGTGATCCCTCTGTGATAAATAAAATCTTAGGTCGTTGATCAAATACAAAATCAAAACTGGTGTCCCTAAAGTGAAGGGTTATAGTTAAAGTGCAGTAATACATCAACAAAACACTACAGCTAAAATTTCTAGGACAAGTGTTTTCTACCTGGTAAGTCTTCCTGGTAAAATTGACAAACACACTAACTCATTTCTCTCCTTCAATAAACTGCCAAAATTCCCACAAAAACTCCCTAGCGTAATATTTGATCGCTTAACAAAGGACAAAGAGAGACCTTAGGTTCCTATATTGATGGTCTATGAACGCTAAAAGCCAAAATTTATGAGTAATAATTTGAAACACCAACTGCTTCCGTGATCACTGTCAATATTTTCAACACACATAACCGCTCAACATGCAACATTTATATACTTAGCAAATAACATCAACCCCGGGTGCATGACTGAACACTCTTGGTTCAATAGATCCAAGTCTTAATAACAATCTTATAGGAATTCACTGCTTAGTTACATTATGCTGTTTCTTGGTAGTTTTACATTATTAATCATCTAACGTTATTCACTAGATATATTGATTTGGATATTGCCAGGTAGTCAATCACATGTGGCAGTTATGGTATAGGTACAGAACACCCTCGCTACTACTGCAGAGGAGGTATATAAGTAGTGGGTTTATTATGACAGTAACTTGTGTGTGGTGTGGTGGAGTCGGCAACCATTAACAACAGTGTGAGAGGATGTACAGCGCCACCAGGACGGAGATAGAAGGAATTACTTATAATCAAGTCATAAATATCTTTACTTATTGAATCGAACAAATTGCCGAGCTGTTGTAAGGACTAAGTATTTAATTTCTTTTATGTATATCTGGAAATACAAATCTGACGAGCAAAAAGTAAGCATAACCTGTGTAGTCATTCAGAAAATTATCTACACAAAATTATGTTGAGGCAATATGACACAGCGGACGAAGGATTTTGACAACCCTACCGAGACAACAGGAGACGTAGTGTTCATTTTGAAATTCATCGATCACCCTAAGTAGAGATAGTTTTTTTGAGTGACTGAACGTAATTTAGTATTTTATTTTTCTTCAGGAGGGAATACATTGAGTTCTTTCCCTGTCAACAAATGCCTCGAAATTTCACAGTTTTGTCTATGGTGGGGGTGTGGTTAGGTTAGGTTAGGTTAGGTTAGGTTAGGTATTGGTTAGGCTACGGGGGATGAGCTTAGGATAGGTTAGGTTATGCGGGATGAGGTTAGGTTTGGATAGGTTATGTTATATTGTGTTATGTCAGTTTAAGTTAAAATAGGTTAGGTTAGGTTAGGTTAGATTAGGTTAGCGTTAGGTTAGGTTAAGTTAGGTTAGAGTGGTTGATCTTTAGGTAAAACAAGCTGGGGTAGACATTCTTCAGTGACCCCCCACCAAAAAAAAAACACTGTAAAGTCACAACAATAAATAAAAAAAGGGAAATCTTAAAACTAATGAAAATACGACTTTAAAACAGCACTCACTCGTCACGTTCTCACAATATTGGAACCAAACACGGCCGATGGTTAATGGCGCCTCCTCCACTTTATCAAAATCGACACGTTTTATAAAGTGGCCATTTTTTTCGTTCAATATATGACACGTGAGTCATAGAAAATAAAAAATAAAAACAAAATAAAAAAGAAAACAAACCAAATGTATTATATAGTTATTACTGAAAACATTGGCTGGTCCTTGACGAATGTGATGCCATTTGGTAATTATAGATAATATTACTATAGGAATAAGCGTATAAAGACTCCTCCCCTCACCCCCCCTTCCCTCACCTCCCCATTCCTCTCCTCCTACTACCTTATCTTACCCTCCCCTCCCCTCCCTTCCCCTATATTTCTCCTCACACCCCCTCTCTTCGCCTACCCTATATCTCTCCCCGCCCCCCCTCCCCATACATCTCTCTCTTCCTGCCCCTGCCCTGCCCCGCCCCTGCCCCGCCCCTGTCCTCACCCACACCTCATAATAATTCTCATTCACGTACTCCCACTAAGATAATTATATAACAAAAAAATAAGCAAACTAAGGATCTATAACCTCGATTATATCCCAAACAAATAAAATCACTATAACTGATTTATAAAAGTGTCCAAAACAAAAACAATCCTGAAGAAACAAATACCCAAGCCCCCCACTCTATTTCCCATCACAAGACGCAAATAAAAATCTTGGTACTTTGAGGGGATTAAAGCTAGTAATTCCCTCGGGGGTCGAAAGGGCTTAAATAATAAATCCTCCCTGAAAATCTGTCATAAATCCTCACTGAAAATCTGACGAATATATATTTTTTGGGGTCTACTCGTGGCATTATATTTCAACCTCTAGCCTCATTGTATTCAACTACACAGAGAATATTATATTATACTTCATGTTGTCTTTTATCGGAAGCGGAATGAATTTTAAAGGAACATCAATACAGGAACAGATTTTAGCGATAAAGTACAGTCATTTTTATATGCCGACTGTATCATATAGATGTTACAGGTACAGTATGACCCACCCGGTAACTGTATCATAAAAGGAAGTATTTTTACCCACACAAAGACCTGACTAACAAGAACAGAACCAAGACATTGAACACACCTAATGATCGTTCTTACTCATAATCTACTCTAACGCAACACACTCAGGCAGGGGCTAACATACCCTAGGTTAGGTTAGGTTAGGTTAGGTTAGGTTAGGTTAGGTTAGGTGAGTTTAAGTTGGGTTAGGTAGGGTTAGGTTACATTAGATGTGGGTTGGTTGAGTTAAGTAAGCTGAGGTTAGATTAGGTTAGGTTATTTCTTACCATAGATAAAATACTGGATTAGGTTAGGATAGGTTTGGTTAGGTTTGGTTAGGTTAGGTTTGCTTAGGTTAGGTTATTTCTTACCATAGATAAAATACTGGATTAGGTGAGGATAGGTTTGGTTAGGTTAGATTAGGTTAGGTTATTTTCTATTTTCATAGATAAAATACTGGATTAGGTTAGGTTTGCTTAGGTTAGGTTATTTCTTACCATAGATAAAATACTGGATTAGGTGAGGATAGGTTTGGTTAGGTTAGATTAGGTTAGGTTAGGTTAGGTTTTAGGTAAGGAGAGGTCGTGTGCTCACCCCCACCTTCCACCCCCCCCTCCACCTCCCACTCCACACTAGCTCCAGTTCATAACATTGCCACACTATAAAATGATTCCCGTTTATTCTACTTTCTCTCTTGTTTTCCTATATATATTTTACTTTATTCTTCTTAATATTAATAAGATAATGGCAAAAGTGTCATCAACATATTTTTTCTCCCATAATCCATAAATAATAATAATAATAACAAATACAAATAATGACAATAATTATAACCCAACTCTCATATTATATAAATTACACAACAACAAAAGAAAAACAAACACAACACCTCGTCTTGTCTGTCCAAACACAAAAATGGTGGGAGAAGATTCAAGGCCGGATCAGCTGATGAGCCAAGACATTTTCCCGCCAGACCCATTATCCCACCTTAACTTTTCCTAATTATAAAAATTACAGTATTCTAATAGCGCTATTCTTTCAACTTAAAGGGGTGAGGGGGGGGCTTAAGGGGTGGGGGGTGAGGGGGTGAGGGGGAGGAGGACGGATTCTAAACCTATTCAAGTGCAATCGCATTCGTGGATAGGAGAACTTCATAAGAGAACGCCATACACAAAGCCTTTTAACTTAGCGCTAAATGGTTTGTGTTGAGGAGAGTAATCTTGCTTTTATGGCGCGTATAATATTTCCACTTGTCTTTACGGCCAGTTGGTGTGTGTGTATTTTGGTGGAGTCTTAAACCTTGTCTATTGTTTTGGTGGAGTCTTAAGCCTTGTCTATTGTTTTGGTGGAGTCTTAAGCCTTGTCTATTGTTTTGGTGGCGTCTTAAGCTTGTCTATTGTTTTGGTGGAGTCTTAAGCCTTGTCTATTGTTTTGGTGGAGTCTTAAGCCTTGTCTATTGTTTTGGTGGAGTCTTAAGCCTTGTCTATTGTTTTGGTGGAGTCTTAAGCTTGTCTATTGTTTTGGTGGAGTCTTAAGCCTTGTCTATTGTTTTGGTGGAGTCTTAAGCCTTGTCTATTGTTTTGGTGGAGTCTTAAGCCTTGTCTATTGTTTTGTGGAGTCTTAAACCTTGTCTATTGTTTCGGTGGAGTCTTAAACCTTGTCTATTGTTTTGGTGGAGTCTTAAACCTTGTCTATTGTTTTGGTGGAGTCTTAAACCTTGTCTATTGTTTTGGTGGAGTCTTAAGCCTTGTCTATTGTTTTGGTGGAGTCTTAAACCTTGTCTATTGTTTTGGTGGAGTCTTAAACCTTGTCTATTGTTTTGGTGGAGTCTTAAGCTTGTCTATTGTTTTGGTGGAGTCTTTACATTCCACCCAGCAGATCCTTAACTGCTTCACGTTCCACCCCCAGCAGATCATTCACGTTCCTCCCAGCAGATCGTTCATTTCCTCACGTTCCTCTCAACAGATCCCCCACATTCCTCCCAACAGATCGTTCATTGCCTCACGTTCCACCCACAGCAGATCCTTCACGTTCAACTCCTCAGCAGATCCTTCACGGCTTCACGTTCCACTCCACAGTGCAGATCCTTCCACGTCTAACTCTCAGGATCCTTCACGTTCCACCCTAGCATATCGTCTATTGCCTCACGTTCCAATTTCCAGCAGATCTGTTCCACCTGTAGTATCCTTCATTGCTCACGTTCCACCCAGATCGTTCACGGCTTCACGTTCCACACCAGCAGATCCTTCACGTTCCACCCCAGCATATCCTTCATTGCCTCACGTTCCACCCTCAACAGAGATCCTTCACGTTCCACCCCAGCATATCGTTCATTGCCTCACGTTCCACACCCCAGCAGATCCTTCCACGTTCCACCCTAGCATATTCTCCATTGTCCTCGTTCCACACCCCAGCAGATCTTTCACGTTCCACCCTAGCATATCGTTCATTGCCCACACCTCAGCAGATCCTTCACGTTCCACCCTAGCATATCAAGTCTCCATTGCCTCACGTTCCACACACCTCAGCAGATCCTTCACGTTCCACCCTAGCATATTCTCCATTGCCTCACGTTCCACACCTCAGCAGATCCTTCACGTTCCACCCTAGCATATTCTCCATTGCCTCACGTTCCACACCTCAGCAGATCCTTCACGTTCCACCCAGACTGTCACGTTCCACCTCCTCAGCAGAGATCCTTCACGTTCCACCCTAGCATATCCTCATTGCCTCACGTTCCACACCTCAGCAGATCCTTCACGTTCCACCCTAGCATATTCTCCATTGCCTCACGTTCCACACCTCAGCAGATCCTTCACGTTCCACCCTAGCATATCGTTCATTACCTCACGTTCCACACCACCTTGTCTCTTATTGTTAAAAAACTGCAACTTCACGATCCATCTCCTCATCCAGGTGTTGCTAGCCTCACTCAATACAGCAGTGTGCAGAGTGAGGGATAGAGGGAGCAATATGTAGACGCGTGGCTCAGGGAAAACCTTCACATAGAACCTGCCCCCCCTTCCCGGCCCCTCCTGCCCCAATCTCTGCCCTGCCCCACCCTGCCCTGCCCCACCCTGCCCTGCCCCACCCCGCCATCTGGAAAAATAACCCATCCATACTTTTTTTTTCTACTTACTCTTCACTGTTCTCTTACTCTAGAGAGGCATCTGACTGTTACGTTGGCTAGGATCTTTTGAGAAACGTTAAATCATGTTAGTTTTTTAGTCTTAGGAAACGTTCAGTCATGTTAGTTTTTTAGTCTTAGGAAACGTTCAGTCATGTTAGTTTTTTAGTCTTAGGAAACGTTATATCATGTTATTTTTTTAGTCTTAGGAAACGTTCAGTCATGTTAGCTTTTTAGTCTTAGGAAACGTTCAGTCATGTTAGTTTTTTTAGTCTTAGGAAACGTTCAGTCATGTCAGTTTTTTTTAGTCTTGGGAAACGTTCAGTCATGTCTCTTCTTAGAATCTGTTAAGCACCTTTTAATCATGTCAGCCACTTTTTTTTAATACTATAAGGTAATGAACAATTCTCATAGTGTTTACATAAAAAAAAGGAAAAGAAAAAAGAAGAGCTCGTCGCCTGTGATTGAGTTATCGTATCACCTGCAGGGGTAAAAGTAGCAAGGTTTTATCATTAGTTCTGCTACGTCAAGATGTTACCGTTGTTCTTAGAAGCTTCCAACAATTCTTTCCCCTTCCACACACACACACACACATACACTATCTAGGTCAGGCTATACTGGGAAAGGATCTACCTAGTTGATCACGAGAAAGTACTGACTGGGAGATGCAATATGGCACCACTGTATAACAATTCAATCTCGTTCACATCCTAAGAGTTATACCACATAATAAATACAATATTTATCCGTTTTATGTTCGTATCTAAATATTACCTGTTTTATTTATTTTATTTATTTATTTATTTATTTACTTCACATCGAGAGAGTTGTATAAAGTATATTGTTCTTTTAATCATTCATTTTGTCTCGTTAGAGGTTATTTATTGCGTTCATTTATCGTAGTTTATTCTTTCCGTTGTTTTATTCTTGGTTTGATATGAGAGAGAGAGATGGAGAGAGATTAAATTGTAAATATTTTATACCTGGCACCAATATATATACAAGAGCAGGTACAGGTGTAAGAGCAGGTACAGGTGTAAGAGCAAGAACAGGTGTAAGAGCAGGTACAGGTGTAAGAGCAAGAACAGGTGTAAGAGCAGGTACAGGTGTAAGGGCAGGTACAGGTGTAAGAGCAAGTACAGGTGTAAGAGCAGGTACAGGTGTAAGAGCAGGTACAGGTGTAAGAGCAGGTACAGGTGTAAGAGCAGGTACAGGTGTAAGAGCAGGTACAGGTGTAAGAGCAATGCAGGTGTGAAGCGAATACCCAGATGTAACAGCAGGTACAGATGTAACAGCAGGTACAGGTGTAAGAGCAAGTACAGGTGTAAGAGCAGGTACAGATGTAACAGCAGGTACAGGTGTAAGAGCAAGTACAGGTGTAAGAGCAGGTACAGGTGTAAGAGCAGGTACAGGTGTAAGGACAAGTACAGGTGTAAGAGCAGGTACAGGTGTAACAGCAAGTACAGATGTAACAGCAGGTACAGGTGTAACAGCAGGTACAGATGTAATAGCAGGTACAGGTGTAAGAGCAAGTACAGGTGTAACAGCAGGTACAGATGTAACAGCAGGTACAGGTGTAAGAGCAAGTACAGGTGTAAGAGCAGGTACAGATGTAACAGCAGGTACAGGTGTAAGAGCAGGTACAGGTGTAAGAGCAGGTCCGGGTGTAAGAGCAGATACAGGTGTAGGGGCAGGTACAGGTGTAAGGGCAGTACATGTGTGTAGAGCAGGTACAGGTGTAGAGCAGGTACAGGTGTAGAGCAGGTACAGGTGTAGGCAGGTACAGGTGTGAACAGAGTACAGGTGTGAGACAGGTACAGGTGTAGAGCAGGTACAGGTGTAAGAAACAGAGTACAGGTGTAAGAGCAGGTACAGGTATAAGAGCAGGTACAGGTGTAGAGGCAGGTACAGGTATAAGGGCAGGTACAGGTAAAGAGCAGGTACAGGTGTGGGGGCAGGTACAGGTATAAGAGCAGGTACAGGTGTGGGGCAGGTACAGGTGTAAGAGCAAGTGCAGGTGTAGAGCAGGTACAGGTATAAGAGCAGGTACAGGTGTAGAGCAAGTACAGGTGTAAGGAGCAGGTACAGGTGTAAACAGAGTACAGGTGTAGAGCAAGGTACAGGTGTAGAGCAAGAATACAGGTGTAGAGCAGGTACAGGTATAAGAGCAGGCTGGTATGGGGCAGTTACAGGTATAAGAGCAGGTACAGGTAAGAGCAGGTACAGGTGTAGAGGGCAGGTACAGGTATAAGAGCAGGTACAGGTGTGGGGGCAGGTACAGGTATAGAGCAGGTACAGGTGTAGAGCAGGTACAGGTGTAGAGCAGGTACAGGTGTAGAGCAGGTACAGGTGTGGGGCAGGTACAGGTATGGAGCAGGTACAGGTGTGGAGCAGGTACAGGTGTAAGGCAGGTACAGGTGTAGAGCAGGTACAGGTGTAAGCAGGTACAGGTGTAGAGCAGGTACAGGTGTAGAGCAGGTACAGGTGTGGAGAGCAGATACAGGTGTAAGAGCAGGTACAGGTGAGCAGGTCAAGGAGCAGGTACAGGTGTAGACAGGTACAGGTGTAGAGCAGATAGATAAACAGAGGATACAGGTGTAGAGGCAGGTACAAGGTGTAGAAACAGGTACAGGTGTAAGAGCAGGTACAGGTGTAGAGCAGGTACAGGTGTGGAGCAGGTACAGGTGTAGGGCAGGTACAGGTGTAGAGCAGGTACAGGTGTAAGGCAAATTACAGGTGTAAGGCAGGTACAGGTGTGGAAACGTGTAGAGCAGGTACAGGTGTAAGAGCAAGTACAGGTGTAAGAGCAGGTACAGGTGTAAGAGCAGGTACAGGTGTAAGGCAAGTACAGGTGTAGGCAAGTACAGGTGTAGAGCAGATACAGGTGTAGGCAGGTACAGGTGTAGGCAGGTACAGGTGTGGGGCAGGTACAGGTGTAGAGCAGGTACAGGTGTGAGGGCAGGTGCTGGGTGTAGAGCAGGTGCAGGTGTAGGCAAGACAGGTGTGGAGCAGGTGCAGGTTGTAGGCAGGTACAGGTGTAGGGCAGGTACAGGTGTAGGGGCAGGTACAGATGTAGAGCAGGTACAGATGTGACAGCAGGTACAGGTGTAAGGCAGGTACAGATGTAAAGCAGGTACAGATGTAACAGCAGGTACAGATGTAACAGCAGGTACAGGTGTAAGAGCAGGTACAGGTGTAAGAGCAGGTACAGGTGTAAGAGCAGGTACAGATGTAGAATACAGATGTAACAGCAGGTACAGGTGTAGAGAGCAAGTACAGGTGTAAGAGCAGGTACAGATGTAACAGCAGGTACAGGTGTAACAGCAGGTACAGATGTAAGACAAGTACACGGTCAAACAGGGTGTAGAGCAGGTACAGATGTAACAGCAGGTACAGAATGTAACAGCAGGTACAGATGTAACAGCAGGTACAGATGTAACAGCAAGTACAGATTAACAGAGCAGAGTACAGATTAAGAACAGGTACAGGTGTAAGAGCAGGTACAGGTATAAAGCATACAGGTGTAAGAGCAGGTACAGATGTAAGAGCAGGTACAGGTGTAGAGCAGGTACAGGTGTAGAGGCGAGTACAGGTGTAGAGCAGGTACAGGTGTAAAGCAGGTACAGGTGTAAGAGCAGGTACAGGTGTAAAACAGGTACAGGTGTAAGAGCAGGTACAGGTGTAGAGCAGGTACAGGTGTGAAAGAGCAAGTACAGGTGTAGAGCAGGTACAGGTGTAAGAGCAGGTACAGGTGTAGAGCAGGGTACAGGTGTGGAACAGGTACAGGTGTAAGAGCAGGTACAGGTATAAGAGCAGATACAGGTGTGAGAGCAGGTACAGGTGTAGAGCAAGTACAGGTGTAAGAGCAGGTACAGGTGTGGGGGCAGTACAGGTGTAAAGAGCAGGTCAGGTGTAGAGCAGGATACAGGTGTAAGAGCAGGTACAGGTATAGAAGGTACAGATGTAACAGCAGGTACAGGTGTGAGCAGAAATACAGGTGTAGAGCAGAGTACAGATGTAACAACAAGTACAGGATGTAAACAGGTACAGGTGTAGAGCAGGTACAGGTGTAACAGCAGGTACAGATGTAACAGCAGGTACAGATGTAACAACAGGTACAGGTGTAAGAAACAAGTAATACAGGTGTAAAACAGGTACAGGTGTAAGGGCAGGTAACAGGTGTAAGAGCAGGTACAGGTGTAAGAGCAGGTACAGGTGTAAGAGCAGGTACAGGTGTAAGAGCAGGTACAGGTATAAGAGCAGGTACAGGTGTAAGAGCAGGTACAGGTGTGGAAACAAGTAACAGGTGTAGAGCAGGTACAGGTGTGGGCAGGTACAGGTGTAGGCAGGTACAGGTGTAAGAGCAGGTACAGGTGTAAGAGCAGGTACAGGTGTAAGACCAGGTACAGGTGTAGAGCAGGTACAGGTATAAGAGCAGGTACAGGTGTGAGAGCAGGTACAGGTGTAGAGCAGGTACAGGTATAGAGCAGGTACAGGTGTAGAGCAGGTACAGATGTAACAGCAAGTACAGGTGTAAACAGAGTGCAAGGTGTAGACAGGTACAGGTGTAGGGCAGGTACAGGTGTAGAGCAGGTACAGGTGTAGAGCAGGTACAGGTGTAAGAGCAGGTACAGGTGTAGAGCAGGTACAGGTGTAGAGCAGTACAGGTATAAGAGCAGGTATAGGTGTAGAGCAGGTACAGGTGTAAGAGCAGGTACAGGTGTAGAGCAGGTACAGGTGTAGGCAGGTACAGGTGTAAGGGCAGGTACAGGTATAAGAGCAGGTACAGGTGTAGAGCAGGTACAGGTGTAGAGCAGGTACAGGTATAAGGCAGGTACAGGTGTAAGGCAAGTACAGGTGTAAGAGCAGGTTACAGGTGTAAGGCAGGTACAGGTATAAGGGGGCAGGTACAGGTGTGGGGCAGGTACAGGTATAAGAGCAGGTACAGGTGTAAGGGCAGGTGGTGTAAGAGCAGGTACAGGTGTGGAGGCAGGTACAGGTGTAGAGCAGGTGCAGGTATAGAGCAGGTACAGGTGTGGGGCAGGTACAGGTGTGAGCAGGTACAGGTGTAGGCAAATTACAGGTGTAGAGCAGGTACAGGTGTAGAGCAAGTACAGGTGTAGGGCAGGTACAGGTATAGAGCAGGTACAGGTGTAAAGGCCAGGTACAGGTATAAGAGCAGGTACAGGTGTAGGCCAGGTACAGGTATAAGAGCAGGTACAGGTGTAAGGCCAGGTACAGTAAGTACAGGTACAGGTACTTTCCACAAGGTAAGAGTAACGTAACACACACTAATTCTAACGGTGACATAATTACCATCACCTGTTACTTAAAGGCGTGACAAGTTCCTGTAACGTAACTGTGATAACTAGTAACGCATTGTTGTAATCTACTTTGAGGGAGAGATACAGTCAATCAGATTGTGGCGTGCCCAGTTCAATCAGATAGGGAGGTTATTGTAATCGTGTGTGTGTGTGTGTGTGTGTGTGTGTGTGTGTGGACAATAGATGAGGACCACCGAAATAAATAAATAAATAACATCAAAACTAGTAATTATTTTTTGTATGCATGAATTTCCACGATAATTAAGCAAAGGGTTTAACAATAACAATTTACGTGTACCATAGTAACCATACATGTGTCTAGTGTACTGTGTGGTCTGAATTACTAATTTAGGGGAGATGGTCTATAGTATTAACCCTTGTGTGCTGTATAAAAATCGTCTGGCGTTACTCAAATTTTTATTTTTTTATAGTTTCTGAATTTACAACACTGCCTGGATTTGTTTTCTTCCAGGATGATGTTATTTATTTGGGGGCAGGGCGGACGTCGAAAAATATGACGTCCTTTTTTTGGAACTCCGGGCATATATGACGTCACACTTTTGCAGAACTCAGGGCATATGACGTCACTTTTAAGGAACTCCGAGCATATATGACGTCACACTTTTAGAACTCCGGGCATATATGACGTGACACTTTTAGGAACTCGGGCATATATGACGTCACACTAGGAACTCCGGGCATATATGACGTCACACTTTTTGAGAGGCCAGACAAATAGTGACGTCATTTAAAGGAATCAACCAAATATGATGCAACACTTTTTGGAATAACTCACTAATATCCATCATCATTTTAGGAAATCTGTCAAAATTAACATCATAGTTTTACAAGAATTCGGGTAAAAATTATGGTGTCATACTTCACAGAAAATTCTGACGAATGTGGCGTTTTAACCAGTGACGGGAATTTCTCTGACAAATATGACTTGACACTTTTAGGAAATTTCTTGAGAGTGTATTTTACTCAGTTCTGGGGAGAGGATGATGTCAAGACACACTAGCTGCCCTCATAACCAGAGTGAACGAGCAGTAAAAAACTCACTTTTTACAGGACCCAGATTGAGTTAGGTTGGGTTAGGTTATGTTTAGGTTAGGTTGGGTTAGGTTGAGTTAGGTTGGGTTAGGTTGGGTTAGGTTTTGGAGTTAGGTTGAGTTGGGTTAGGTTTGGGTTGGAGTTAGGTTGGAGTTAGGTTATGTTTAGGTTGGGTTAGGTTAGGTTAGGTTGGGTTTAGGTTAGGTTAGGTCCGGTTGATGTACAGATACAGAATATTGGTGTATGGTTAGGTTGGGTTAGGTTTGGTTAGGTTAGGTTGGGTTAGGTTGGGTTGAGTTGGGTTAGGTTAGGTTGGTTCGGTTGATGTTACAGTACAGAATATGATGGTGTATGGTTAGGTTAGGTTAGGTTTGGTTAGGTTAGGTTAGGTTAGGATTGAGTTAGGTTTGGTTAGGTTCGGGATGTACAGTACAGAATATGATGGTGTATGGTTAGGTTAGGTTAGGTTTGGTTAGGTTAGGTTAGGTTAGGTTAGGTTGGGTTAGGTTAGGTTCGAGTTGATGTACAGTACAGAATATGATGGTGTATGGTTAGGTTAGGTTAGGTTAGGTTAGGTTAGGTTAGGTTAGGTTAGGTTAGGTTAGGTTAGGTTCAGTTGATGTTGCAGTGCAGAATATGATGGTGTGGTCCTCCTACCTGGCTCTCAGGTAACTTTATTGACTGTCTCACTGACGCCTGCCACCGCGACCGCCACTACAGTACTATCACCACCAGTGCTACCACCACCACCATCACCACTACCACCATCACCATCACTACCACTATCACCACCACCATCCTCGACACCGGCTCCTACCACCTGAGATCCCTAGCCCGAGAATTGCTGTTCGACACTGTACATCCAGCCCATACGTGCACGAACAGTCGCTATAAGAACAGCCCAGTCCCAACCATTGTAAAATTATCAATAACTTGTAATAAACCAGTGTATTCACTCTGATAAATACTACTTTGCTGTCACTATGTTGAAATGAACTTTATGGTTTGAGCCTTTCATCTAGTTATTATATATCTTATTTGTATCACTTATGTTGTATATTTATTTGTAATTCGAAACCCATTCCCAAATATGTAACTGTATATTTTCAGCCTTCCTGACAAGCTCTTTCAATAAACCGTTAATTATTATTATTGTTCTACCACTATCATACCACTACCACTATCACCACTACTACTACCCTACCACCATCACCTACTAACTATCACCACCATTACTACCCTACCACTACTACCACCTACCACCATCACCACCACTACTAACACTATCACCACCATTACTACCACCTACACCTACTACCACTACCATCACCACCACTACTAACACTATCACCACCATTACTACACCTATTACCACTCGCCACCACTACCTATCACCACCACTACTACCACTATCACCACCACCACCATTCCCCATCATCAGTGTGGATAAGTATTACATGAAAGAACAACGACAGATGACGGGCTGACAGCTGTATGACAGACAGGAGGAGGGAGGAGGAGGAGAGAGGAAGCTAAGAATAGTACAATAATTAATGCACACACACACACACACACACACACACACACACACACACACACACACACACACACACACACACACACGCATCAGGCCCCCTCATACCATCTGAGAATTACTACATCATCAGCCCCTCATGCTTACCACCTGTGAGAACTAGTACTCCGTGATGCCCCTCTTACCATCTGTGAGGAGTTACTACACTACGTGTCTGCTGTTCCAACACCTCAGCTTACATGATCTACGTGTGTAAACATTAACCTGTATGTTCACTGTATGTTCCTTCACCTTTCTCCTATTGAAGGCTTTTGTTAACCACCAATGTATGTAATAAGTCATTTATGTCCAATGTATATTTTCAGCCTTGGGCTTCAAACTTTTATAAACCGTTTATTATTATTATTATTATTATTACACACACACACACACACACACACACACACACACACACACACACACACACACACACACACACACACACACACACACACACACACACACACACACCACACGGTCTCCATGCTGACGTAGTTCTCATTCGTTTGTTACGTCCTGATTGGCCCGACAGGTGATCTACCAGTCTCTCACCTGTACACCACAATTCTCACCTGTACCTCCCACAACTCCTCACCTGTACCTCCACAACTCCTCACCTGCCTCCACAACTCCTCACCTGTACCTCCACTCCTCACCTGTGCCTCCACAACTCCTCCCCACCTGTACCTCCCACAACTCCTCACCTGTACCTCCACAACTCCTCACCTGTACCTCCCAACTCCTCCTGTACCTTCCACAACTCCTCACCTGTACTCCTCACGATCAGACTAATTTTATTCCGCTGCTAACTTTTTCCTGCCAGCCTCAATCTACATTCTACCACACTGTAAGTTTGGGCTAAGCTCTTCCTTCCACCTTCCCCCCCCCAACATTCTCCTTCCCAACACCATCCACCAACTTCCTTCCCCCCCCTCCTCCTCAACACTGTCCATACACCTACCCCTCATCTCCCTCTTCAACATTCCTTCTCAACCTTCACCAACACACTTTTCCTTCTCCCTTCCTCAACACCTCCCCTCACACCTTCCTCCAACACCCTCCCCATACAATTAAGGATTAAGGACACTGGGAGGTTTAAGCCAGGAGGTGTGGGCGGTTTTGTATTACCGTAGAGAGAGGGAGGCGTATTGTTAGTTCCTAAAACAGTTGTGATATAATTTTATTGTAATAATAATAACATTAATAATATCAGCAACAACAACAACAACAACAACAACAAGAATAATAATATAATAATAATAATAATAATAATAATAATAATATTAATAATAATACCAACAGTGTCACAGAAACAAAAGTGAGGATGACCGCCTGGGGTAGAACACTGGGCCGGTGTCTGGAGGCATGAGTCACTTCCTCTAATCCTCCTCGCTGCTGCTGCTGCTTTGATTGATCAGGGTGGCATATGAACCAGTCAACAGGAACAGGACAGGGCATGACTACATGATATATTGTATTGTTAACTTATTTCTATATAGCCTAACTTATTTTGCCTGGTTTAACCTAACCCATTAATGTTGTTGTTATTATTATTATTATTTTATTATTATTATTATTATTATTATTATTATTATTATTTGTTGTTATTATTATAATTATCAAAAACATGTACTAAAATATTCACATTACTGATCCATCAATTTCCAACTATTAATAAAATCATCAACAACAATTAAAACAATTCAAATAAAATTATATAGTAAAACAGTCGCTACGACAACCAGATTAAAAAATGTGAGAAAGTTTGGGAAATCATTACCTGTTTCCATCCACAGTACAGGTAGTGTAATTACCACGGAGACAGCGTTACAGGTCACACATCAAACTAAACAAGATATAAACATTGATTTTAGCTTAAGAATAAAATAAAAGTCGGTTATACAGTCTTTGATCATGTCCGCCAAACCGGATTTATAGGTTCGCACGTTGTATTTCCTCATGCTTACTTACAAGGGTCTAACTCATCAAACGAACCTCTGTGAATACGAACCTGGATCGTAAACTTTTAACATATATTAAAATTGATAGCACTTCTTCAAAGACACGACAAGTGTATTTAATTTATCAAGGATACAAAGTTAACGTTGACGTACATTAGAAAGATGTATTTAGTTATTTCTTTTTTTTTGGCTCAATTGACATTTTTCGTTTTGTTTACGTCTATGAATAGTTATGTTAAGGCAGTGTGTTTGAGTGTATGTTGCGAAAAGAAAATGAAAATTAAACATAATAATACTAATAAAAATAAATAAAATAAAATAATAATAATAATAATAATAATAATAATAATAATAATAATAATAATAATAATAATATAATAATAATAATAATAATAATAATAATAATAATGTCATCTGATCCCTTGTTTGTCTCGTGTTGTGTATTGTTAACTGTGAGGGAATTACAGTTGTTTACAGGTCAGCTGATCCAGTGTTTACCCGTGTCAGGTGAAGGTGTTAGTGGGGCTCAGGTCGCGACTCACACCTCTTGCCAATTTAATCAGGAATGAGGAGGGTTGGTTGGTTGGTGGTGGTGGTGGTGTGAGTGTTGGTGGTGAGGGTGATGGTTAGTGGTGGAGGTAAGGTTGAGTGAGGGTTGATGGTGGAGCTTCTTCAGTCGACCTCCAGCCAACTCCTCCCACGTGGAGATCCGACACTTTGTACTAGGGTTTAAAGTCTCTTACTGAGAGATCTCTTGTAATTTAGTGAGACCTTGGCAGGAAGGGAGGGGGTGGGGGGGGGGTTTGGGGTTTTTTTTTTATATATATATATATATATATATATATATATATATATATATATATATATATATATATATATATATATATATATATATATATATATATATATATATATATATATATATATATATATAAAATCACTGGGAAAATGGAACCTTGGTTAGCCTTCGTCTTTATTCAAGACATCGTCAGTTGCTCTCGAAGATGTCTTGAATAAGACAGCTTAAATGCTGTGTTCCATTCGTATCAAGATATAAACAAACAGGGATTTATTGTTAGTTAGTATGAAGGTGTGATAGCTGGACTCCCATCACCACTTCATCATTTATCATACCGATATTAACTTACCCAGTAGTACCTCTTCTCATAGCTTCCTCCAAATATTAGAATTACAGGTGGTCCAAAAGGAAGCCCTAAGATTCGTCACAGGTGAAGATACCCATCCAGAACCACAGCCGAGATAATAGAGACCTGAGAATGGAAACCTATCAACCAGCAGCTGCACTGCCTGGCCAGCAGAGTCTGGCAAAAGATAGAACGATCAGAGCAAGAACTCCTTTAGACTCCCCACAGATAACGACAACAACCATACATGGTTCCATAAGAGTTACCAACTCTCAAAAGGTCCATTACTACCCCCGATCGACACGGCCAGGCAATAGACAACCTCACTAGACCAGCATCCGCCAGTAGGGTCGGCGTAATATGAAATAACGCCCTCAAAACATCCATATTGGGACTGGGCAGGCTGTCTAGTGCCCTGTACCGACAGACAATAACAACCCATGACACAACCCTAACACACCATCAGCTTAGCTGGGCGGTCAGCCGCCCTCTCTACCTCCTCCTAAATTTCTTCAATTTCGAACTATAACTTCCTTACCTCTAATCTTCTTTCACCCTCCTTTCTCTAAAAAAAAAATACTTCCTACTACCACATCACCACCACCATCTTACAACCACCATCACCACATCTACATCACCACCATCAGAGCAGGTACCCAGGGTGATCCCTACAACACAGCAACCTGGGCAGGGTGTTGGTTCTCCCCACACCTGCGTTAACGACCCTTGATTACCTGTGTCGTACGACCTTGTAGTGCCAGCAGTGCCCGTCTCCCCTTCCTCACACTCCTCTACCCTCCCATTCTCCTCTCTACCTCCACCTTTCTCCTCCCTACATCCACCTTCCTTCTCCTACCCTTCACCTTTACTTCCCTCCCCCCCTTCTCTAGCCCTCCTCCTTCCCCCCTCTCTCTCCTGTTCTTCTCCCCCCCCTTCAAGTATCAGGGGTGGAGAAGGAGGAAGGGAAAGATAATGGAGAGAAAGGGAGGGAGGAAGGGGAGAGAACCAGCAGATGTGATCAGGTCGTCCAAATAGCCAAAGTTAGCGCCTCAGAGGACGCCTTGGCAACACAAGGGCAAGCATTCGCTTCCTCTACACTGTTCTTTCTTTTTAGTTTCGTTTTATCCTACTTTATTTCCTCTCCTTTTTAAAATCCTTCGTGTCGTTCTAATGTTCACCTGTTGCTCCTTCATCGTTTATCCATTGTTATTATTTCGTTTTGTGTTTGGGTCCTCGTGTGGATGAGTCATGTTACGTAAATTTTATACAGGACCTTTTGCGTGTCTCTCCATCTCGGTGTAAGGTAAACCAGACACGCAGGTCATTGTTATTTGGAGAAGACATTGTGCTCTCCATGCTATACTTGTGCGTTATATACCTGTTATACACCTGTACATTATATACCTTAATAATACACCTGTACATTATATACCTGTACACTACACCTGTACATTATATACCTGCACACTACACCTGTACACTATAATAAAGTATACATCCGTTCACCTATGCCAAGTGATGATACCCCACAGTAGGGTCTTGGGGGGACAGGGGGCGGGGGCAGGGCAGGGGGCAGGGGGGGGCAGGACAGGGCAGGGCAGGGGGCAGGGCAGGGAGGTAGGGAGGTGTAACAGTAGAGGTGAGTTCTGCGAGACCGAATGTGGACAGCGAAAGTTGGGTCCTCGTAGATACTCTTGTAAGAACTGTGAGTGCAGGTGGTGGAGTGACAGATGGTGTGGGTGGTGACAGATGGTGTGGGTGGGTGGAGTGACAGATGCAGGTGGTGGAGTGACAGATGGTGTGGGTGGTGGGAGGTGACAGATGGTGCAGGTGGTAGAGTAACAGATGGTGTGGGTGGTGGAGTGACAGATGGTGTGGGTGGTGGAGTGACAGATGGTGTGGGTGGTGAGGGTGACAGATGGTGTGGGTGGTGGAGTGACAGATGGTGTGGGTGGTGGGTGGACAGATGGTGTGGGTGGTAGAGTAACAGATGGTGTGGGTGGTAGGTGACAGATGGAGGAACAGGTGGTGTAAGCATGGTCCTGTACAGTGACCCGGAGGACGTTGGTGTACACGTGTTGTATACCGTCCTCTCCTCTCGTGTTGTTCTCGCTATAATTTTTTGAGAGACAGTGTGTGTGTGTGTGTGTGTGTGTGTGTGTGTGTGTGTGTGAGGACAGAGAGGAACACAGGTACGTTTGGTGTTCTGTAACTGAGTCAAGTAACCCCACCCCCGCCACCCAGCTGTGTTGTTGATGTTGGACCAGGCAAGTGTTGACCCCCCTCCCTCTCTCCCCTCTCTCCTCCTCTTTGGTTTCCTCCCTTTCCTTGAAATTCTCCCTTCCTCTTCCTCCTCTTCCTCCTCCTTTGGTCCTTCTTTTCTCCTCCTTAGGCCTTTTCTCTTCCCTCTCATTCAACTCTCCTTAAATCTCTTCCTTTCCTTCCCCTATATTTTTCCCTCTCTTCACCTCCTCATGACTTCAGAAGCTCTCCCCTTTCTCTCTCGCTTCTAGTCCTCTCCATCTTCCTCCCACCGCCGCCTACCTTTTCACTTACCCTCCTCCATTCGCATCGCTCTTTTCCTCTTCCTCCTCCTCCCTCCTCCCACCTCCTTGATAAGATTCTCGTGATCAGACACAAGGTCCATTTTCCCTCCCCTCCCTCCTTTCATCACCCCTACTCCTCCCCCCTTGCCCTCCTCCCTCCTCTCACCAACCCCTACCGCCCTCACTCCCCTCCAGTAGAACCATCGCAATCATCAACACAAGATATCTCCCCCAATTTTCCTCCTTCCTTCCTCCTTGCCTCCTTGCTCTCCCTTCCCTCCTTGCCCTCCTTGCTCTCCCTTCCTCCTTGCCTCCTTGCTCCCTTCCCTCCTTCCTCATGATCCCCGTGGCCAGATAAGGTCCTCCCTTCAGCACCTCACCAGCGGACTTAATTGCTGCAAAATTCAAAGTGCAGAAGAGGTGCCAACTTGGCTCACGTGGCCTGCCTCCACCTGTAGTGCCGATGGGTGGAGTGGTGGGAGGAGCAGAGTGGTGGAGAGAGGCAGCTGGTGGAGGAACAGCTAGTGAAGGGAACAGGTGGTGTGGTATGAGTATATGAGAACCTCCCCCACCATTGCATTGTCACCTGGCCAGGCTGGGTACGTCCACTTTAACCCAAGACCACACAAAACATCAGCCTCCCAGTAAGCATGTTTACCTGCAGAAGTTCAAACCTCCAGGCAGTACAAGGTCAACCTGCTACAGCAGCCTCAATATAACTCCCGGCTGAAGAGATTTATTAACCACGTCAGGGAACCTCCACGTTAAGACAGCAGGTTTCACCCCTGTCTTCCCGCACGTGGTTTCCAGGAATCTGAAAGTCTGGTTGACCTGCGTGTCACGCCAGGGAAGTTTAGCACACTCAGCCCATCCTGACCCCCCCTCTCCCCCCAGGAATCGACGCCAGGTAAACAACAGGTAATTGGCACCCCTAACTTCTAGCAGTCCACACCACCTGTTCCACGACACGTGAGTCTTACCCTCCCTCTCTCCTTCTCCACCACACCTGTGTTCTCATTTTCTCAAACACTTGTCAGTGCCTATATGTCTCACCTGTTGACTTTCCCTCCCTCCTCCCTTCCCACCCCCCCTCCTCAACAATGTCTCCTTCACCTCCCTCATTCACAGTGCCTAACCATCCGCCTCAACAATACATCTTCTA